>NC_083561.1:27856060-28156096 GCF_019925205.1 Metopolophium dirhodum | reverse complement strand
TAATAATATTATGTCAGTGAATTTTATTGTTTTCAGTATTCAATAAGTTTTGGCTTTTTTGAATTTAAGTTTAAATATCAAGTGTTTAAACTTTAAAGTAATATTATAAATTAATTTAATTTCCTCTACTTAAAAGTTAAAATAATCAACACTGCCGGTCGTATACTATAAGTAAGTCCATATTTTACTGCTCTCTCACATCTCGCTGGTTATGATTAAAAGTTAGAACATGCATGAGTTCTCAACTAAAATCGGTTATTCTTGGTTATTAGGTTGGTTTGTATTTCGCCCAAATTAGAACATAAAATAACTATAAAAAAAAAACTATTTTTATGGTTACAGAATAACCTGTTTACGTGGAACTTTGCTTTAAATTTTCAATCCTTAGTTACAAATGTTGAACATTTTACAAATTGTTATCTAGAAATAATTATTAAATTTTAAATTTGATACAATTTGTGAAAATTTGACTTATAATGCTTATTAAAAAAAAAAAATTGTGCCTATGTACATTTAATATTTTTCAGCTACTATAATAACAATATATCACTTTATCAGGAGCCTAAGCTTGTATTAAATGTTCACAATTTTTGACCCAACAAAAACAATTTATTGTTATTTATAAAAAAAAAAATTTAAAAATTAAAAACTAAAAATTTCATATAAAATATCATGACATAAATGTCAAGTGTCTAAAACAAGTCAAAAAGATTTTGCATAAATATTCCCGTTTTTTTTCCCGGTGCTTTTGAACTACTGGATAAAATACGAACTAGATTCACTTTCCCATCAATCAAGATACTGATGTTGAAAATCAAAGCATTATTTCGACTACTTATCTAATAATGCTTCGATTTTCAACTTCACTATCTTGTTCAATGGGAAAGTGAATCTAATTGCTACATTGGGACGTCAAAATCCCATATTCCTAGTAGTGTTCAAAAGCGCCGAGTAAAAAAGAACAAAGATAAGGATAACCGGGAATTTTTACGCTAAATTGATTTTGGTTTTTGGTGTAACTCTAAAACAAATTACCGTAGATACATGACATAATCACTGGTCGTTTACATTAGCATTTTCTATACACCATAACATTTTCAAAATATTTTGACTTATTTTGAGCTGTTTACGGACATTTTCAGTTTTCAATTTTTTTAGTTTTCTATATTGGGTAAAAAAGCTTGAAAATTTAATACAAGACTCATAATATATTGTTACAATTACAAATTAAAAAAATTAAAAATACACACAAATATTTTTGAGCGTTTAAAGTTTGAATTTTGACAAAAGGCGTAAAAATCACGAAAATGTACAAATTATTTTGAGTTTATCTATCTTAATCAATAAAAAAAATGTCTATAAGAAAGTCAAATTAAATTATTATGAGAGTTTGAACTTTTAAAGTTTAAATTTTTTCAACATTGGATATTCACTTGATTTCTTAAGTAACGATTTTCTAGTTGTAATTCAAAAACGAATAACTGTAGACACTTGAAATTTATATCATATGTATATTTTATCAATTCCTAAACTATCAAGTATCAAAATATTTTTCAACCTGTTTACGGACATTTTAAATTTTTTCTTTGAATGTCATAAAATATCAATAAAATTGTATTTGTTGGGTCAAAAAGCTTTAAAAATTAATATAAATCTGATATATTATTAGTAATAATTATATAAATATAATATAAAATATCCACACTGACAAATCGTCTCCGCTCAAAATCGTTTTTCGTATACAATGATATTATATCATTGAATTCAAATTTAATACATTTAGTACCATCCATTATAAAGTGACCCACTTGTAACCTACTGTTTCAGAGCAACAACATCCACTTTCCCACTTTTTTTGTTTTTTTTTCCAGACGCTTTTGAAAACTATTGGAAATATTTTACTTTTGATCCCCAATAAAGTACCAACTAGATTCACTTTCTTACTAGAAAAGACCCTGAAGTAAAAAATCTTAGAAAATATACAAATTATACATGTCCTCTGAAAAAAAATTACTAAAACAACTAAAACAAAAATATATATTGAAATTATCTTTTTGATTTTTCAATAGTTTACTTGGATTGAAAATAGCTTTTTTAAGTATTTATTACTATCATTGATAATGGTTGATAATTAAATGTACTTCTTACTTTAACTCAATATCCAACAGATAAGGAAGGTATTACTGAAAAAGAAAATTATTTATATAGGTAAAATTATATATGAATTATTCAGTGTAACTATTTACAATATAAAATAATATAATATTGATCGTGGCACAAAAATATTTTTAATTTAATATATGTATAAGATAAGGAAAAAGACACTTATTTAGTTATTTAATACATGTACGTATTTATATATGTAATTATATATAATAGATTAATAGACTAATAGACTTTATGGACATTATTTCTCTATTTCAAACTATTAGAGTCTTTAATCACTATGACTAACATATAAATTATTTCACAATTTATTTTACTTAAATAAATAATAAAAAATAAAATATCTATAAGTACCTAGTACAAAAAAAAAAAAAATTAAATCATAGTATGCGATGAAAATATTCATGTGTAGGCAATTAACAATAGAGTCTTACCTTTTATGAATATGTCAGGAAGAATTTATACTTAAATATAGACAAATTAGTAAAAAAAACAAATAATCTCAATCTACAACAAAGAAATATATAAGATAGGTAAAGTAAGGAGTTTTAATATTATTTTATATCACAAATTGACATTGTATTGTTTAATTTAAAATCAAAACTAAAATTATTGTTCGATATGACTGAAAATTTGTTAAGCACAATATATAATAATTGATCCAAGTACAAGTCAAGTTCAACAAATAAACAACTAAACAGATATTTGTTTGAAATATTTCAAATATTAAAAAACAATTATTAGGTACAGATAAAGGAATTGAGCGATTTTCATAAATTGTAAGAAAAAAAACATAAAAGTTCTGTGTTTCTAAATGTCGTTATACTTGTGTATTCAACTTAAAAATAAAAAATAAAACATTAACATGGAAATACATTTGACAAAAAATATTTCCTTATTTAAATGCAATCATTAAAAAATATAGTTTACATCATATTATATTTATAAATTTAATTCCATTAAGAACTGATAGTATAAACGGTAAAAAAAAAAAACACAGAACAAATCATCAACTTGTACTAAATTTAATATTCCTAATTTAAATATAATAGTATACACAAATGATTTAAGTGAAATCTATCTAAAATTAAATGATAAATACAAATTTATTTGATTAACAAATACAATGTTAATTGAGATAAAGAACCAATTTCATAACAATTTGTTAATAACATACATTTTAGACAGATTTCACTAAATTGAACTTTCATACAAATTTAAGAATTATAATAAATAATAATAATATTGATGTTTGGAAGAAAAAAAGGATACTGTTTTATTGCAACTTTAATTTTTATGAAAAATTAACCTATATTTCTGCTTATTGACTTATTATTTTAATGTATTAGCTATTAACCATGATATTCAGAACTATTATCATATATTATAAATAATAGCGGGTTATCAAAGCAATGTTTATGGTTTAAATGCATGAATATACACTATAAGCATGTGAGCAAAAACGTCATACATATAAATCAAAATTATAAATTCCAAAAAAATCTATAAATGAATGAACATTTTGTCGTCTTCATGCAAAAAATGATCAAGTGAAAATTTAAATTATTAAGGAGACGCTACCCATGCGTTTGTTGTCTCCATCTTACAAGCGTACAACATACTAACTTCGCTCACTACTTTCAATATTGTGGTATTAGTTTTGATATTATGCGGGATTCTCACAGGGGTGATTCGGGGTGTACCACACCACACTACCTTCGTTTGTATCTCACGACAGAAAATCAAACATGTTTGATTCTATCACGCTTGGATCTTGCGGCCAAAGCGTGTTTCACTCATGTAATTCATAGCCCACATTAGAGTGAATTGACCTAATATCAAACTTATAGATAAGAATATACATACACCCGCATGTGTTGTCTCCGTCTTACAAACGCGTAACATACCAAATTTACGCTCAGAAATTCAAGTTTTATGCCGTTAGCTTAAAAATTAGAGTGAATCGAACCTATTATGAAACTTGATGGTAAGAATATTATCTGTGTTTTGTTGGAAGGTTTTTAAGATAATTCAGTTTTTATGTGAGTTATAGCGTGTATAATAAATGTAAATTAAAAATGCTCATAACTAACTTGAAAACTAAAATATCGAAAAAAAAGCTTCCAACAAATACAGATAATGTTCTTAGCATCAAGTTTTATAATAGGTCAATTCACTTTAATTTTTAAGCTAGCAGCATAAAACTTGAATTTCTAAGTGTAAAATTGGTATGTTGCACGTTTGTAAGACGGAGACAACACATGCGGGTGTGGTGTCGTCCTTTTAAGTGTTGGTAATAATTTTCCATAATATGGGTATGCGAAGTATCACAAATTAAAAAGGTCATATATCGCTTGAAAATTAAAATATTGAATAAAAGCCGACGCTGAAGCACAGAATATATACAATGTTCTTACCTAAATTTTGGTAATAAGTCAATTCAGTACAACATCAAAATTAACAATAGCACACTATTAACACTAATGAATGAACATTTTCTGTCATACATGTGTAAGACAGAGACAATGGATGGGTAGCGTCCACCTAAGATTTTTTTTTGTATTTTATATTTTTATTACTTCATAATTATTAAATTATTTCACTTGGTGAATGTTTGCATGTTTAAACCACAACATAGTTTCCACATGCTAACATTTATCAAATGAAAAAAACCATAAATTATGTTATATAAAATTTTAATTTTAATTTAAAAAAAATTTAATTTACACTATCACTTTTTGAGCAACAACGATTTATCAAACATGAAAACTAATGGTTCTTACTCAATGGTTATCACATATCTAAATGGTTTTTATGTATATTCTAAATAGTAAAAAATACCTTTTTAAAACAATTGTTAAGTCTGAATGGTAGGTAACATTTTATTATTTTGATTCATAGTGTATTAACCTTGTACATATTAACAAACAAAAATTAATGGATAAGCAAAAAAAATTAAGTTAATATATCATTGAATTAATTAATAACAAAACTTGGAAAACCTAAACAGATTTAAGTATTTAAATAATTATTGACTTCCTTTTATTGCAATAAATATTTGATCCCGAGGGAAAAATCTAGAATTGTTAAGTCTATTTTGTGGTCACATGTTCTCTACCGCAGTAAATATACGTTCCATATAGTAGTAAATACATCCAACATAATGAAGAACACTGTAGATTAAGGGGCATGATAAGGAGAAACATACGCAGCTGGAAACAGTCCTTCTCTGGTGCCAATTTCACCTCGCCACCAATTTACATCAGTGCGATTTGTCACAGTTATAACATCTCCTCGTTTAAATGCTAATTCTCCATCTTCTTGAGGTGTAAAGTCATACATTCCAATTACCAGCGTCTGTAAAACCGCAAAACGCATATTTATTATTTATTAATAATATGTAGCTACAATTGACCTGATTGATATATAATAGGAATAAATAATAAATACCGGTTTTTGGTTAAATCCATTTTGAGTTGCTGCTGGCATGTCCCTAAGCCTAACATCTTGTGAACGAGACACAGATGATTCTCGATGATAATCAACTAGTTCATTTAAACTATCAAATTTAACCACCCACAGAAAGAATTTTGCCTGTGCATCTCGTAAAACTTTGAAATGTTGAACACCATCACCACATCTATTACATTATTAAAAATTAAACACTTTTACAAAAAATACAAATTATTATTGATGAGTTTCAAGGACACATACAGAAAAGTTTGAAAATACTATAGGTAGTTATTATTATTATATCATGGAATAACTTTGCTCACTTGACGGATAGTGAAAAATCTCCAGGTGAACTCTCACTTATTCGTACCAGAAAACAACCCTCAGGCTGTTGGTCTAATAATTTCTCGGCGTCTGCTCGAGTGATTTTTCCATAGTACCAACTACAACAAACAAGGAATGGCAAACATTAGTAACACCTAGGCATGAATGATATTATTATAAAGACACAGGAATCCAAATTGGCGTCACTCACTCATGATTTTTCATTTCTATATAATTGCTAGGTATCAGTCCCTCTTTGCCCTCAAACTCAGCCCGAAACCAATTGACGTCGTCTTCCATGTTGATCACCTGAAAAAACAATTTAAATCGGTCAGGTGCCTTGTAGTGGCAAGTACCTGGCGGCGGCACAAAGGCAGTCCCCGATCATCCAAACTGGTCACATTCATCCACCATTCAGACCCCCTCGCACCCCGAAGGCCGAGCACACCAAACACACTCACCCTGAGCAAGCTACCCTTTTTGAAGCTCAGTTCATCGGGCGCCGTGGCTTTGAAGTCGTGCTTGGCCGTGGCTTCCATCGTTGGTTCGGGGCGTCCGTTCCGGTCCGTTCAAAACATATATGTTATCGGCGCACGGAAATCGCCGGATACACGGGTGTTTGTAAAAAAAAATAAACGGCGGACCGACTGCACCGGAACTCGGACTGCGATTATTTTTTATGTCGTACGTGGTTCCCGTTGACGGACGAAACGGACAGAACAACAACCTTTGACGAGATAAGCGCGGACGGCCTCGCACGAGACACTTCGCGTACATACGCGCGCACACACACTCACACGTACACGTACCCACACATACACACACACACGCGTACCCACACACACACACACATCGACGCACACGCACTCGCTCTCTCGGTCTTTCGGTTGCGCACACACGGTCGAAGTGTCGAACGCGCGTGCGCCCCACTGGTTCTCGAGGCGAGATGGCGGGGGACAAAATTACAAAAACACCGCTCGGTCGCTCAATCACTGAAATATGAATCACCGCAGCTGATAGCGGCACTGACGACACGGTGATTTTTTTTTTTGATAATAATTCGCGTGGACCGCTCCGCGAGTGACGATGTAGACGCGGGTTGCGCCCTGTCATTTCGCATTCCTCGTACTACGTAAGCACTTAATTCTAGGGTGGATACGGATAACAGGGGGCAGGAGCAGTGGTGCAGCTAGGGCACGGGCTTGACGACCAGGACTCCATGACTAGGATTTAGCCCCCTCAAAAATAATTGACAATAAGTATTATTTATTTTTTATGTTATTCCGGCGCAACCGGTAAATAAATTGATTAAAAAAAACAACTGTAAGATGATAATACAGTGGTGGCGTGGTGTGGGTGTATAGAATTTTAGGTAGACCATTTCTATGATTGCTTTTGGCTTACTTGGCTCACGAATGTCACAATAGTGCCACGAGCATATTAATATTGCGTTGCCCAGAATATAAAATGACTGTTGCCTGATGGTAATAACGCATAGTATGGTATATATTATATATATATATGTGGTGGGGTGTGGTTTCTGTAAGTTCAGTATTGGTGCGAGGTCTGCAGTACTGCCTGTAACCCTCCCCAAGAATTTTAACCTTATAAAAAAACACCCATGACTAGGAGAGTATTTGGACGTCCCCCCCTGAATCAATATATATTTTTTACACATAATAATAGGTTAGAAAATAGGTTCTTTAGTTTAACCAACGGTTATCTACATAAGGTGTAGATATTAGATAACCGTGGTTTTACGTTTAATATAAGATCATCATATCAGCATATGTCGACTATCATCATTCACGTTATGGATTTATTAGTTATTACCTAAATTAAATGTTTAATGATTGGTAAACCAAAGTTGTATGTGAAAGTATTACCTAGGTATTGAATTATATTTATATACTAATTTAACAATTATTTAATAAAAAATCTCGTGAACAGTACATTTATTAATTTGCATTTGTAATTTGTATAAACAATATTGTTTAATATTTTTTTAACATTTATATTAGTGATTTTTTTTATTGGCAATAGTGTTATTATGACGTATTATTGAATTATATTTATATATTAATTAGGGTATTCATTTAATCTTTTGTACATATTTTATTGATTTGCATTGTATATTATTGTTTAATAAACAATAATAATAATTTAATAATTAAACTTTAATTTTCTGTCCGGGGGAAAACGTTGATCGAATGGGTGGGGTGGGGGGGGCGGGGGGGGAGAACCGTGAGGGAATCATCCTAGAATCGTCGAGGAGAACTCCTGTATGACTTTCAAAGATGCCCATCTCGTTTATTTGTTTTTTATTTGTTTATTTTTTTTTTAAACTATAAATATTTAATTTTTATATTTACGGAATGTAAATCGCCGCGATACACGGACGTTTCTATCAAGCTTTAATAAGTTTGAACTGTGAAGTGTCGTATAACATGTACGTCTGTAGGGGACACGGTTCGGCGACGGCTATAATATGCCTATATGGCTATATCAAAATATATTCAAATTTTATCTCTTTTATCATATTTTTATTATTGTTATTATCATCACCGTAGATAGGTATGTGTTATGTATTCGTTCGGGGCCGGCCATCATCGCAGCCGCCGTACACAAAAGCGGCATTGCCAAATCTCGTCGGGATTGTATAGTCGAAACGACCTTGAAACCGTTTTGAACAATGCCCCCCAACAGGTCTCTCGGCGACCGGTGCACCACACACACACGCACAGACTGGCCGCGTCGCAACCACCACCACCACCACCACCACCACCGGCGTTTTATTATTTATTTATTGTGGACGGCGACAGACACCAGACACGACGACCATTATTTTAATAATAATACATATTATTATTATTATTATTATAAATCTACGCGGATGCGTGCGCTTAACGTAACTGCACAGGTAAAACGTACGACTGCAACAGTGGCGTCATTTCGGTATATATTATTTCATTATTATGTATTCCGGCATTCGCCAGACTGAGCAAAACTCATCGATGTCAGTGGCGTATCCCGGAGACCAAATTGTGTACAAAATACAACATGAATATAATAAACGTGTATATATGTATATTGTATAATGAATATCTATTAAAAATTGTATATCCCCCTTGAAAAAATCCTAGATACGCTACTGAACGATCTACTACACTATAATAGCCGACTATAATATTTGTGTGCGGCATTTTCGTCATTTTAACCATCACACGCTCATTCATAATCATAATCATAATATTATTTTAAGTCAGTGGATTCATGAAATAAGGGCTAAATATAAATATGGATAGAGTCCGTGTAATTTTCACCCCTTACCACGGCGGATGACGCCAATGACGCGTATATACGGTAAACATGCGTTATATATAGCCACATGATAAATATCGCCTGTCGGGTTCTGCAGCCGGTTCAAACTTCATGCGTTCAGGTCCAGCAGTATAGGTACTCCTGCAGTCCAAAAGGGTGCACAATCTGCACTTATGACAGTAGCCTACTGTCTTGAATACTCATATTGTCCATATTATACATGCATCGGTGGTGCAATTAATAAAATATCATCAAATGGGAGACTTCTACCCCGAAGGTGAAAACTATTTTAGTCCTTATCTATAGCCTACCGTTATATATAACTATAATTGTTTTCAATCAACCAGTGAATCGGGCCGGACTGGGATAATATTTCAGACTGCGAAATTGTATAGGCTGGCCAGGAAAATGTAACAATGTAACCAAAAGAATGGATTTTTATAAGTAGTCAGACCATGAACATGAATGATGCCAAGCCACCAGGAATCTCCTGTCGTCCTCCCACCCACAACTTCCCCTGCCAGTGAACGATCTTTTTTGTATATTAGAAAGATACAACTTTTATATAAGGACTTCTATAATGATAGGTTACCTATAGCTTATAGGTAAATATCTACTAAAGTACATCATGACATATTTGGCGACTTTTTTAATATCGGAAGAGATTTATCATGCACAGTTAAAGGCTTAGATCATATTAAACAATAGTAAATAATGATCTAAGATTAAAACTGACTTAGCTACAATAACATAGATTATGGTTGATAATTATAGAAATCTATGTAAAATGTTTTCTGTCAAAGGCGGTTTCATATTAATTTGCAAATCGCAACTATAAAAAGTATTGTATTTAATTATAGCTAACATGGAGTAAGTATCAATATTGATATATATCACACATGTGTAATGTTTATATTAAATAAACATAACCTAATTATATAAACTGTATTAGGTATAGGTACTATTTTTATTTGCATAATTTGAGGTAAGAAAATTGTAATAATAATCATAAGGGAGTGTGGAGTAAAAGCCGAAAAGCCCTCTATGTGATTTTCTTAAAACCCAGTTGTATAGGCAATATCCTAATTACGCCTATAATTACAAATTACAATATTTAAGATTGTTTGACGCACAGCTATAATGATAATATTTATTATCTACGTCATGGCGCACAGAGCATGTAATTTTATTTTTCATCCGATAACTATCGTATTTTATTCACTTCCCCCTTTCCAATGCGTCATTACACAACTAATAGCCGCTCGAAGGAAGATGCGCAATTCGTGTGTACCTATTGTAATTTGTAAAATATTTTTTTAAGCTAAGTTTTTGAACTAAGAAATTAGTTCACTTTAAATATATACCTTTATATTCAACTCCACGTGCGCAGTACACCGTATGTCCGTATACATAGTACGTGTAATAAGTAATAACCAGAGGTATATAAATGTATATAATATGATATATTACAACTTTATAATAGGTTTATGGTAATATTTGGAATGACATAATATATATATTTTATATCATAGTATACTTATTGTCAAGTTGGCTATTCGAAAATAATTTGATTCATAAATTCATTATTTCAGTAACCATGAACTGTGTGTCTGTATACATGCTTTAATTTATTATATTAGTTAGGTATCTTCTTTACAAAATTGGTAAGTTACATGGGTGGTTTAAGCTCGATGTATGATTCTCTTCAAAATTATAATTGTTTAGACGTTGCACTTCTAACTTTAAAAAGTAGGTTATACCTACGACCTACCTAATAAATATTATATTGGTGTTTATCATTAAATTTACATAATTTATTTAATATAAATAAGTTACATAATACATTAGCAAATGTCAATCCACTATCGAGCATCTGCGAAAAAATATTCTTATAAAGAAAGGAAGTTTGTATTGACACATTTACATGTAAATCAGTAAATAGCAAGATATACATCGTACATGCATTGTATAGAAATATGTACTTACCTAAGTGGCTAAGTATATATTATATATATAATTAATAATTATATACTGTATGATAGTTAATTATATTTGTATTTACTAATTATTTGTTATACTTTTACATAATATAGTCTTTACTCTTTGATTTGATTTACAGGTACAACCTATATAGGTATACAGGACTTAGATACAGACTTATAGGTATATAGGTACACCTTATACAGGACTTGAGTTTTTCTCTTGACTAAATAATTTTAAAAATAAAATGGTCAAAATGTTTTAATTTTACCTAATTTGTATGTATATTAAAAAAATAAATGTTTTTCATTGACGCTCTATATTTATGTTGTCTATATTTAATTAAAAACTATCGTATATTATCACTTTTTTCACACTAAATATAATAAGTTGTTTGTTGGTTATAATTTACAATTTACCTTTTGCTATAAATGTACCAGAGCCCTACAAATTACAATCATTATTCAGTAGATAATAAAAACAAATAATACTAACCATAAAATTGACATGTATAAACGCTCAGGGCCGTAACAGAATAAAAAATTTGGGGTCTCAAAATTTTTTTAATATAGATACTGCAGGACATTCATTTTTACGTTCAAAATATAAAAACTATTTATTCTCGTTATTAGGTACTGCTTTAACTAAAATATAAAATTATTCTTAGTACAATAGTCAACAAACAATATTCAATCCTTTAATTTTATACTATATTTTAAAAATTTCGAGGGGTGTCTAGACCTATATACCCCTCCCTACCACCAGTAACGGCCTTAAAAACGGCGCTAATTTTAATTAATATTTATCATGAATAGTACCTAAGTAAAGTTTATAGCTATTAACTAACTGTACATTCTATATTAGTCTATATTCTATTATACACGTCTAAATATAGTGAGCATAATATTGTAGTACCTAAATACCTATACATGTAAACTACTAAGTACTTAGACACTTCGTTAAAATACATGATTTAAGTAGATTAATATTATGGAAATGCGTCTAAACTCTAAGTTGGTAAGTACCTAAGCATCAGTGGCGGATCCAGGGTTTAATTTTTTTTTTGGGGGGGGGGCTCCCAAAAAAATTACTTCTAAGCCATAAATACATTACACACTTTAAAATATTTCTGTAAGTAAAAAGATGAGTCGGTTGTCTGTTGAATAGGTCTGGGGGGGGGGGTCCGAGGCCCCTGGACCCCCTGGATCCGCCACTGCTAAGCATAGGTGGAGATTGGGGGGCTTATGGGGGCTTATCCCCTCCTTTATCGAAAGCCTTTTGATCGAAGCCTCCCCACTCAAATTTATGTTAATAATGTTAGCCCCCCATGAAATGTTAATAGATTTCCGCCTATGTACCTAAGTTATCACTGGGATTACATTGCATGAAAAATATTTAATTTAATTAGGTACTAGTATTATACTATTATACATAGAATATAGTATCTAGGTACCTAACTAAATGGCTTAATGGCTAACTCTATTAAACTTTAAAGACATTATTAATTACTAAACAATACTGATATCACATTTGTCCTTAACAATTAAGTGTGAATCATCCTTAATCATCCTCAACGGACACTCACAGACCGGTACCGGACCACAGAATAAATGAAATTTAATTTATTCTGTGACCAGACCGTACACAAACCAGATTTTACTTATCTGATGTTTCGGGGAATATTCACATTGTACCATTTTGCTCAGGCATACACAGACCGCCGTAATTTACAATACCAATGTACAGTTAATAGTTATAACTTATAACTACGACTTACAAGTATAGTTTCTCCTGCAACGTGTATTTAATCTTTAATATTTAGACATTAGACGCTTCCATAATGCTAACTTATAATAATTAGTAATTAGTAAAAATTACTACACTATTTTGCTTCTATAATAAACTAGACTTAAAAAGTTAACAGTAGGCAGATGACTAGATTTTATACATAATAATTATAAACTTAATTATGCATAATATATTTAGGTGTTAATGTATTATAGGCTTATACAGCAAGTATTTCCTGGCCCTGGCACCGTTGGTTATCGTAAATTCATAACCTAGTTATGTTAGTAATCGTTATAAAAATATACACTTGCATTGAATATTCAAATTTAATATGGACTAATGGAATGCAAAGCGACTTAAAGCCTAAAATACATTTTCGTTTACCAAAGAACTATAATAATATCGAGTCTATCTTAGTAAATTATAATTTATAAATATAAGCAAATTAAATCAAAACATTAAACAAACATTTATATACGTAAAAACTAAATGTACCTACTTATAAATTATAGCAGGTACCTTTGTTTATAACTTTATAAGTATATTTGTTATCATTATAGGTAGCTTATATAAATAATAAATATTTATCAACATTAAACAAATCAAAATTAAAACCACGTATCCGGGTTCCAAAATGGCAAAATGAAATCGAGTTTTCTGAGTTCTAGAACTTGATATACCTAAGTATTATTATTATCATAAATTATATATATATGAGTCATATATTGTAATTATATATTATGTACTATAGTAGATATAGTGATAAATAAATTACTGTACAGCGTCATAAGAATAACTCAATAATATTCATTACTCACGTTGTGTATAGCCGTATAGGACATAGGTACCTATATATGCTATATTACATTATTACATAAAACTTTTTAAAAGTAAAATAACAACTATCTTGTATCTCATATTAAATAATTATGTTTTAAACTATGAAACATAGAATTACCTATTTATACGATTTGAAAGTCCATTGTCCAAGGACTGCACTGTTTGATATTGTTCATTTTCAAACAAATAATTTTTATTAGTTTATAGTTCTACTAAAATAATTAATTAATTATTGAAGTATATTCAAATTCTGTATTAGGCTACGACAAGTCATCGGAGAAAATGAAAATACTTAGGTATATTGTGTTACGTACCTAAATATACTATATTTGGCTATAAGCAATAGAGTAGGTATAGGTATAGATATTAGATAGGCAGATAGTCTATTGGTAATAAATGTATCAGACATCAGTATACATCATTTACATAGGTAACAATATTATTATTCCTTGCTTTTTGATTAACTTTTAGTTAAAAATGTATGCAAATTTATACAGAGATAAAATCATAGTTATCGTTGGTGGTCTTTCCCGAATATACAAACTACAATGTAAATATACAAACCAGATACCTATATACCTACGACTATACTTAAAAGTTAACACGGTTGGCTGTTGCTATTTAGGTACATGATATTATATTCCGTATACTTTTTTTTCGTGAATTGGTTGCTAATATTATATAAATAAATAACAATTAATATTTTGTCATCGCATTATTATGACGTATATAATGTATATAATTATTATGTTTCCGTGCAATAATAGTTAATAATAATAGTGTTCGGATTTAATAATACGTCACTAAAATATTAAACTATTTTTTAATCAAAATATACTACCTATATATCTATATAAGTGGAGTTATTTTATAATTCACTGTAGGTATTGCGAGACAAAATTAACTTGAACAATATGATTTGCTATTTTGCTATAACTTTGACTGCGAAATTATACTTGAGGACTGATAGGTTCTCCGTTATTTTAATACCTACCTAATAGGTAATACTGTAATAGACAATAGTAGTTGTATGTATTGAGAATAATTATTTACCCAACCAATGGCCATTATTTTATCGTGCATTCGTGTTCAATGTATGTTATTATGTAAGAATTCAAATAAAGAAATTGTATCATTGTATGTGTTAGAACTGCACAAAACCATAATGATCAGAGTGAGTTGATGAGATTCGTTTAACGGCAGTCACGAAAATAGCAATGTGTTCTACTTTCAAGTTCAGCAACATACTACATACATAATATTTTCCAGAAATATAAAATCCTAGCGGCATTTAATTAAAATCTATTTTTGTATGCAACTATAGTATGACAAATCTCGGTCATATTCCATTTTTATAATGAATAATAAATTAATAACTACTAACTATAGGTACCTATAGGGCATAGGTCATAAACTGAATGGCGAATGGATATAAATAAATACGAAATCATTAATTACAATTAGACTTAAATTTCGTAGATTATATTTCTTTTTACAATCAGATACTGAATTATTTTTAATTATATCGATTTTAAACAGGTTAGTAAAATAATTAATTTAAGGCGGAAAAATCATAATTATCCTGGAATATTTTCACTATTTATTAAAATGAGAAATCTATTGTAAATTAAAAATATCAATATTATAGTTGTTAAAAGTTAGGGAATAAAATAGTAATTGTAAAAAAATTGTATTCCATGTAATGTGCATAATATTAATTAATACTCTACTTACTTTTTTTTACACTGAGTAGTGAGTTTGATGAACTTGGGGATTTTATTGTTTTAATTTAACAACCAAATATAATTTTATACCTACCTATACCTATACGTACACGAAATTAGTGTTATCTTTTGACGATAAATTTTATTCATCATCGGTATTGACAGCGCGCTCTAGGAGATACTTACAACAACAACTACTAATCCTATTTTATCTTAATACGACTAAAAGTTACATATTAGTAAAAAAGTTCAATTATATTTTATAATGTTATTAAAAATGTAAAAGTCATGTTTTTGGCAAAACTTAACAATTTACTTACATATTGAACAACTCAAATTGTTTTGGTTAAAGGAAAACGTGAAAGTAAATAATATATTATTTTTCATTTATAACAACGATGATAACATACAAAATGATTTGACACGGACAGGAAAATTTAATTGTTGAATGTAGTTTTTAAATTGCAGTACGAAATATATTATACTTTTGTTAATAACGAGTTTTGTACGTGTTATTCACGAGTCACCGAGTCGCGGATGTACACCCATTCGATCCTTAAAAGTAATTTAGTCCGAGTACAATTCTAAAATTTCGATACGTGCGACGAGTAAATTCAATTTTTTCTTATGCAAATGATCAACATACAAATGAGTAATGACGAATCGTGACAAAACATATAATATTAAGATATAACTATTAACCAAAAATTTGACCCTAAAATATTTAAATTTTGTCTCATAACGTCAAATCCCAAAGGATTTGGACACTCGACATTCGGATTTCGAACTGCTACTGAAAATGCAATTACGGCGAATAAGTTGTAAGCAGAATATGATTTGAAAAACTGTTAAAGTTTATGATCAGGGACGGCGCGAACGCAGTCCCGCTACCAAAAATTACGTGCCCGAGATATTCCTATTTGGAATACTCGCAGGGGTCAACCGTCCCGATGTGCAATGGAACGGTCTCGTCCTAGAGGAACCGCCTCGGTGATCACGGTTGACCTCGACACCAAGTAAGTATTCCGATAGCCGTCGCGTTCCCGATTAAGTAACGCGGTCAGCCCGCCGCGCCGGTGCAGAACCGCGAATACGTACGTGCCTCAACCGGCACCGGGCCTTGGTCTACGCGATATCCTAACGTCTGAGGTCCATCGCCATCGGCCAGACGGCGGTCGTGGCATGGTCGTAGACGGCTTGCGTCCCGGTCGCGGTCCACGGACGGCAATCTCGCGGCCGACAGTGATCCGAGTCAGACGGGATGCGATAACACCGCCATCTGCCGGCGGAATACGTTCGGTCGCCGGGACCGAGTACCGGACGCGGCCGCGAGTGTCTCGTAAATCGCGGCACCGGCGGCACGTCGACTTTGCGTCGTCGTAAAGTTGCTACGCGCAGCGTTTTATTATATTATTATTATTATACGAACATTCCGGTAAACGGTCACGGCCCGGGTTCATACCACCCGGTTTAATGGTCCACGAGGAGGAGTGGTTTGCAAATGACCAGTGAATTGTACGATACACGCACCGCAGTTTAAAATCGAGAGTGTTGATGATGGGCGATGGCGCGCGCGCGCCGTCCTCTAAATTTAAAACTAGACGTTGCTGCGTTTCCTGAAATGTAGATTGGTACGTGGATACATTCAAAACTTGCCAAAATATTTTACACGCTGGCAAGTGGTACACGATCCGTATAGTATAAAAAGTGCTGGTCTGGTGAACTTTTGGCGATACCGTTGTATACTTGTGTGGAACTACCGCAGCTGTTCAACATGACGTGGTTAATGACGCGTGTGTCGACAAGTGTAAACGACATTTTTAAACGACAAATAATCATGTAAAAATATTTCAATTGTTTGAAAACAACCAGTTATTACTTATTGATATAATTTATGAAATGAAAAATTACATTTGACCTTTAGAATATTATTGTTGTGCACTCATAGGCATGAGTTATGGGTTATTATGAACCCAAGTAAACAGAAACACGCTGTAAATATTTTCTATAACAACAATACTTATAATATGTAAAATAGGTACCATGAAAAATACAACACATAGTTCTAATACACTTCAAGGTAAGTTGAACGTGTGTTATATACGTGACTAAACAATGTGCGTAAAAATAATACCTACCTATAGTAGGTACCTACTTAGATTACCCGTAAATGTCATGTTTGAGAATTAGATAAAACAATAACAATGTGATATTTAAATACTTACAATATCGGGTACATCGTATATGATGTATTATGAGATAGCAGTATAAAAACCACACGTAAAATAGGCTCATTATATACGAGTAGTCAAATCAAAACTCAAAATACATAATGAATAGTTAATTCTTCCATATTTTATGCTCTACGACATGTATAATGTACCTGTGTATATCTTAGAAGTACCTATAATGCGTATATTGCTAATTTTTAAATTGTAATATTTAACACACTCATAACTTGATTTACATTTCATAAAAAACCCCACGATAGAATATCTCACCTGTTACCTATAGTTTGATAATAATATGTCAATTTATCGTACCCATTAAAGGTTACTACACCAAATTTTTACACCTATTTGTTAACATACTGCTAAAGTTTATCTAGTTACAACTAAACACAAAATATATGTGCTATAGAATATTATGTCGTGCGGTTGTGACGTCCAAGTAATGCTTTATGCCTTTAAACGTATATACTGTAGTAGTGTCAGTGCGGCCGGTTAATATTAGGTAGGTAACTTTAAAACGTCACCATTTACAGACTGAAATACAATAGTCACTCATACAGTAAAACCTGTGGTATGTGGATATAAGTTCACAAATCTAATACAAATGGTTTTATATTATAATAATAATTATACAAACAAAATATGTACAATACGATGGATAAACATTAAACATGGTCACTCGCCTGCAGTTGACAAATAGCAGTAAGTAAAAATTCCAGGTTATAATAATAATATAACGCGGTAAGTTCTCCTTGATAGTTTCAATTCTTCCGCTACATGATGACTTAAAGTTGTTAAATAAATTTACTTGAGTTACAGAACTCGCTCAAATAATGTAAAAACGGTTCTCCAAAAATTTAAACACGCATAGCAGTCCATTAATTTCCCATATTATGATGTCCACCATCACTATTTGAAGAAACTCGGCACGCAGACATAAAGCGTAATTTATTGACGTAGAGATATAATATAATATTAACATTCAACTTTCAAGAGGCGTTGTCAATGGCTGATTGAAATGCTATTCATGTAATTTTAACCATCATACATTTTAATATTTGCTTATTGTAATATTTTGTAAAAATTGTAAATTGTATTTTAAATAAATAAAAGTTTATGAAAAAAGTTCTTCTAAAGTTGCATTCACTGTCGCAACTTGCGATTTTACTATAATGACGACGTTATTTTTTAGTTATTGTTGTGACGACGCGACGTTATTAATTAGATTCATGTTCTTATTGTGACGACCCGTGATACAAAGGAATCGATTACTCATTGTAATACAAACTCGTCCAATGATATTTACTGATTTTAATTTAGCCATTTAAAGTACATTGGTATTTATTAATGTATAAAATAAACAATATGGTAATACAAAACAAGAAACAATGTATTCGTGAGACAATGATTTGCTGTTGACAAGTGTAATTTTGTCTGTTCAAATAGTTAGAATGTACTGTTTTTTTCTGTCTCACAAATCAAAATTAATCGGTAAATTATATTGCTGTTATAAGTCGTCTACGACACAAATACGCCAACTAATAATATGATATTATTTATTTTAAAACTCGAACAGCCATTTTATGTTAAGCTGTATACAAGAAATACATACTCTGTACGCGCTCTAGTGGTGAACCGACCAACGCGCATACGGAAAACGCTGACCGGTGAACACGGAAGGGACGGTACTTAGGAGGCACTAATTGGACGTTACCACACCATAGAATTTGAGACACGGTCCGTGTGAAAGACGAAAATGTACCGTTGGGCACTTGTGTCGTACCTCGGGCCGAGTTTTGTACCGTTTTGCCGACCGTCCAACCAACGGACTAAGATTCCGCAATGGTACCGAAACCGCCGGCAGATGGCGTTAAACAGGTACCAGTCAATGTTCGCCGAACGACGGACGGTTTTTGAAAGTGGAGGTACACTCTAAACGCGCCGCATCTAGCTCGACGTCCAAACAGAACGTCTTGGTACGGGTTACGTGACGCAAAAGGTCCCGGAACATCGGATACCAAATCCGAAACCCGCCGTAACAGTGACGGCGGGGCACAGGATGCCGGGCCGCCGCGGACCTCGGACAGCATATAATGGCCCTGGAAACGGAATACAAGCATACTTACCTGGCGTGGAGGTCAACCGTGATCAAATAGGCGGTTCCTCCAGGGTGAGGCCTGCTCATTGCACATAGAGTTGGTTGACCCCTGCGAGTATCCCTAATGTGGATACCTCGGACGCATAATTTTTGGTAGCTGGGACTGCGTACGCGCCGTCCCTCATATATAACAAATAATCTTCTCAACTCCCTTAAGGTGTTCAAGTGTGGTGTGTGTTCACCACGCATTACTTGAGGAAAACGATTTTTCCTATTCACGCTTGTCATATGTTGATCATTGTAATCACTATCGGTCCTGCCATATTCAATATTGTTCCCTTAAAATTCTCTGCAATTTAAATCGTTTCTCACAGATTCACATCATTGTGCATAATATTAGATAATAATTAATTAATGATATCAATATTATGTTTTGGAAAACATCAATATTGTAGGAGAAACATTTGGAAATGCTATTGAATGTACAATGTCGAGTAAATTACAATGAACAACATTTTTCAGAGAACTAGTATCATACAAATGTCACGAAGATGAGACTGTTAAAATATTTTAATGTTAGTACATATTGGCTTATATTGAAATTACATCAGACACTTATCCATTTTAGGGTAGCAAGACACAGGCCGGGGCCAATTCTTGATTCTTGTCATAGTTTTTATCGCATGAAAAACAATACCTATTTGTATTCTTGATAATGCACTCATTTTAATCGATCAAAAAAGGTTAGATTATTAGTGAGTGGGCTATGAATTGGTGACACAATTATATCCAAGACTCTATGTAATGATTATGATTAAACATAGATAACGATACTTACACAATATAAGTGATTTACATTATTAAATAATATTTTAATTCTTAAATTGTATGAGTTAAAACTACTAGTATACTATTAGTACACTACTTACAGTTACAAAATAAAATTAGTAATATAGCAAACTTTGGTGAAATGCAAATTTATTTGCAATTCAAAATATGGAAGAGCGAGAAAACTTAGTGTGGAAAAGAAGATTTATAACAAAAGAAAATTGGGTGGATTCTTTTACACTGTCTGATCGATTGTTTTTTAAACATTTTAGATTAACCAAGAATTTGAATTATGAAATAAAAAACAAAATATACATTTTAACCTATTTTAATAAATTGTTTGTCTAACATTTACATACAATTATAAAAATATTTAAAGGTAATTACACAACTATACAATATTATACATCCAATATTAGTTGGACATTAACATAACTACATAAGCATTGTTTTAAATCTAGAATATTCAAGAACTCTTAATTTATTAATCTTGAAGATGGTAACATTGATGTAAATGGTCTTTGTGACTGGTCAACAACATTATCTAATAACATTCCTTCAATATTCAAACTATTCAATTCATTTGCACTAAAACACATAAAACAACATTTTAGATTTTATACATAATAATTGTATAATATACTTATTTATTGTTAATTTTAACCTACTTAATAGCTTCTGATCTTTGGCTGACTATATTATTGTTTATCTCTACTGAATGTTTTTGTCTTTAGTTTATTTTACCTTAGCATGTACTCTTCTAGCTGAACGCTGTTTAGTATAAGTTTAAACTTAAGTCTATAATTATAACTGTATTTTCCATGTATTTTATTTCATTATTATCACTTCATGTTAATCTACTAATTGTACAATGTATCTATAAATTGCCGCTTGGCGTTAAATAAATAAATAAAAATAAATAAAATTTTAGATTATGAAGTAATTTTAAGAAAATTTTTTTAATCAACCTTTTAATATGTTTATTGTAATTTAAGGCGGGTTCCACTATACACATTTGAGTAAATCCTTTCCTGTGATTGGTTGGTTAGGTTAAGTTACCACACGATTAACCACAATATCATGTTGTTACTTGTTGGACATAGCTGAACATTTTTGTATACTCGGGACACGTGTATAATGGAAACCCGCCTTTATGGTTTTTATTTTTGTTTTATAATTCTATTTCTGTTTTATATAGTAGGACTACTTGGTACTTTTTGGTAACCTTTTGTATAGTGCAACTGAGTTAAGACGATGACTAGATAACTGTCAACAACTGGTTTGGTCCCATGTTAACTGGTCATAGTCTTAATTTGGCCACACTATACAGTGGCTTTATTTTATAGAATAAATTTGTTCCTTTGACACTAAGAACATAAAACTAGTTAATGCATTATTTTATCCCTTAAAGTATTTATTGGTTCATCATTTGATGTTTAAAATTATATCCTTTTCACAAAATGAATAATTTTAAGAATTTAATGGTTTTTTTTTTTTAGATAGTGAAATATTTTACACTATTTAGGTAAATACCATAACCAATATATTGTATATTTATGTTAATACTAAATTATGGGATAATTATGATTTTGTAAAATATATAGGATATTTGAATCTGACAAATATATATACATATAAATACTTACGTTGACAGTTCAAAAATAGCTTCATTTTGCTCTTTAGAGATATCAAATATTACAGTCGAATACTGATTTAAGGTTGATGTGGTTTTGAAACATTCTAAAATCCCATTATAAACAAGCAGATCATCTACTAAAATCTTTATAAACACAAATAACAAATATAAGTTGTTTAAAAATAATTATAAAATATGTTATTGTCTCACAGCAAATTCTTTAACTCCTCTTAAAGGAGTTTTTGCATAATTCCAAATTTTGAACATGGAGACATAAGTAGGTTCATCAAAAACAATATAAATTTTGGTGACCTATACAAAAAGAATAATTAGATATAAGTACTTTTTAAAAATGACATATACATAATAGATCATAAATTAAACCTCTGAAGGTAAAATTGGAGCCAACCACATATGAGCGCCGTCCATAGTATCATTGATCCCATCTAAAAGATTTTCAGGTGTACGAATATCATTTTTATTACTTTGTAGTATATTTACACTGCTTGGCCAACAACTAATACCTTATTTACATAAAATATTTTACATATAATTATAAATATCTTATTTAAATTAAATTGTATTACTTTTAGGCTCCAAATTTATAATTTGTCCCAATTTATCAAATAACTGGATACCATTCAAACCAATATAATATTGATCACCCCAAGTTGATAATAAAGCAATTTGGTAAACAAAACCAACTGGAATTGTTACATGCTCGTAATCTGGATTATTTATTCCTAATAAGACAGAACAATAATTATTTTTCTGACTAAGTCACATTATATTTTATATAGAAAGTAATTATATAATATTAATACTGACTTAAATAAATTAACATTACAGGTAATCTATTTAAATTTTAAATTAAATACAAACAAATTAAACATAGTATTATATAAATGTAATTAACTATTACCTATACATTTGTATATTATGTTTATAAACTATAATTAAATGTTAAGTAAAAACATACATACTTATATGTTGTTTTGGATTTACTGTTGCAAATTCTTTAGATCGAGCGGGACAATGCTTTGGAAGTAAAGGAATTTTTTGACCAAAATTATATCGGCAATGTCCAGGACCACGTCTTACTTGAACTGTACCTCTTTCAACCAATTCTCGATCATCAATATTCAGTTTTATAAATTTTACCTATTCACAAAATATTAATTTCTTCATAAATTAAAATAATAAATAAAACATACTCCACAGTCTAAGTTTTCTATCGATCCATTATAGTTCCATATAACCAATGCTGACAAATGGACTGGTGCTAAAAAGCTGAATGTCAAAGTTAAAGGCTCATCTGGTAACTCACAAGTCCACATATCACAATCTTTATCGGTAATATGGCATTCTAATAATCTATAACATATTGAACATTTTAAATGCATTCAATGTATCATATAAAAATACTGATATATAACTATCAGATCTGATATAAATTATGCTTTGACATTTATAATGATAATTGCATTTGACATTTAAATATTCTCTGTATATTAAATTAATTTATTCTTAAACAAAAATGTGAACAAAACCATTGTATTATGCATAATATCAGAATTAATCACATAGTTGGTAAAAAATATTTACAATAAAAAAAAGAATTAACTTACTTGTCTACATTAGATGTATCAATATTACATTTTATACTGTCTATTTTAACTACATCACCAGTCTCCCCTAATACTTCTAGTCCCAGCAATCCAACAACATTAAAAGTATTCATTGATTCTGAATTATCTAATGAATTCCAAGTTGAAATAATAGTAATAGTCAATGATTGTTGGCATAATACTGATCCAGTTATTTGATATTGAGTTTTTGAGTTAGATTCAGACGAATCTGAAGATATATTTGTGACAATTGGTTGTGCACATGTTAAAGGTCTGATAATCTAGGAAAAATTTAATATATTAGCATGTAAATATTTAATAAATTATAAAAGTATTTTAAGTTTTTTGTACTCCAGTGTCAGCTGTAAGAGGACGTTGTTGTGGTTCAACTGAAATTGAATCAACTGTATTGTTGGCTTCTAATAATATTGAATATGAAGTATCGTTTTGTGCAATATTTTCTAATATATCTTCATCTAATGTGTACAGTATTGTCTAAAATCAGTATAAATAACACTTTTTAATTAAAATAAAACATTAAGAAAAATATGAAGAACTTTCTGCATATTTATAAACTTATTATTTAATATAATTACAGGACAGAATGTATACCATATTCATTTTAAACAAAACGTACTATAAAGTCAAATTAAATATAATTAAAATAAAATGGTATTGTTTGATGTGAAACCACAAGATGATAAATCAAGGTTAGTCAAGTTTTTCTTAAGATTAAAAACATTTCAACACTGCTTTGTTAAACATTGTTGAATGACATAATTTTTATTAGTTAGCCATAACTTATAAGATTTTATTTTTAATTACTTACATCACCAAATGCATCTGTACATCCTACAATTCCACCGGACGCTCTAGCAATTTCCCCTTGAAATATTAACTCTGAGTTAAGATACATTTTTAAGTCTTTGGCACCTCTATAAGAATGGATTCTTGATTTGTTGTAGTTCTATTGGAATCATCCATAAAAAAATAATTAAAATATAGGGAACTTAATATATTTTATTAATTTATAATCAACTTACCCATATTCTGATCATAGCTACTGTATGTACATCATCAAATTCTAAATAAATAAAATGATGAGCACCTGGAGTAAATGGAGTTAGCCATAAATGCATATCATCTCTTGTTCGATAGATCCCATCTATCAAATTATCTACAACTCTAGGATCTGATGTATATTCTGGTAAAACATTTATGTCTGATGGATCAGCCCAAATCTTAATAAATAATTTTAAAAAATGGTAAACAATTTTTACATTTTATAATATTATATATATACATACTTTTAAAATATTTACTAATTGACCTTCATTGTTAAAAATTTCTAAACCATTGAGACCAATATAATGTTGATCACCCCAAGTACTGGTTATATCCAATTTTAATGTTGATCCAGATGGTAGTTCAGGTATTACAAAAGGTGTATGTGATTGAGATTCATTTTTTGGAGTGTGTGTGTCAAATTCAGATTCCACACCAAAGCTCATTGGTGTTTTACGATCTGCAAGTATGTACAAATTACTAATAGATCATAATATATAATTTATAGTTATCATAAAAAAATCATCATAGTACTAAAAAACCTTTAAACTAATTTAAATTTTACTAATAATAATTATTAATATTATAAGAACATTGTCATATTATTATTGTAATAACAATAACAGTAAATATAATACTATTTACCTTGTCGTTTGCTAGTAAGTCTTCCTTTTTGTTTGCGATTAAAAAAGTTTAAAGATGTCCAAGACTGTTCGAGAAAATCTTCATTAACTTGGTTAGTAGGTTTTTTAGATAGTATTATTTCATCAGGAACATAATGTAAAGTTTGATTAGATATATTTTTAACATTAGATATAGCTCGCCGACCATATCGTGCAGAATTTTCCCTACGCTGTGTTTGTGTATCTATGCCTTCATCAAGCAAATCAAATAAATCATTTGTTCTACTAGATATTGTTGGAGATAGAGATAATGTTGGTGATATATCCATAAGCACTGCAGGCTCAATTGGCCTGAAACGTGCACTTTTTGCATTTGATATTCTTCGATTTCTTCGTGAACGTGTTGATATATTTCGAGAACTACCAATTCTCCTAAAAAACATAATTTTTCATTTAATAAAAATATTCATACATTTTTTTTCTGATTGATAGTAGTTTTTTTATTATATTTTATAATAGTTTAAAAATCTTGGTAAATCATTATTATAATTTTTTAATTTATGTCAGATTTTCAACTCACTCCGATAAATCTTCCAACCATAATGGAAATACTTCTTTCGACATGAAGTAATGATTTTCATATACAAAATTAAATATAATATTATAGATTTTATTTGTACTAGGTACTTATTTTTAAAAATGTTTATTAAGAAATTATATAACTATAAAAAATAATTTTGTTACAATAGTAATTTAAATTAAACATTCATAACTAGCTCTTATCTGTTATTTATGCAATTATGCATCAAATATAATAAATTTTAGTTGTTTTGACAATTGTTGTTATAGCAACCAAAACTTACAAGACATTTGAACTAATAGATAAACTTATTGGATAAATATATTTTATCTTATCACAGAAACGAATACCATTATTTAATGAACAACAGAATAATAAGTATACTGTGTAAAATAACTAATTAAATCACTACAGATTACAAAATATGTTGATGTGTTTTATATAAGTATTAAATAATAATATAATACAACCATTTTAATATTTTACAATGTTTATTATAAATAGGTTGTCAAAATTGAATAATAAAAGTTGTATATTTAAACATTTATCTACAAAACCAACTCAAGAACATACTCAAGAATTAGTCAATGTTGAAAGATTAACAAATGATGATAAAGGTATTGTAGTCATAGGTCTCAATAGACCGTGGTCAAAAAATGCAATTAATAAGCATATGCTTGATCAGTTACTAAATACTTTTAAACAATTGTACAATGATAATGATACAAAAGCAGTTATTTTTCGAAGTCTAGTAAAGGGAATATTTTGTGCAGGAGCCGATTTAAAAGAACGTTTAAAATTACCACCTTCTGATGTCGGAAGACGTGTATCAGAAATACGTAATTTAGCAAATGTTATAGAAAATGTACCTGTTCCTGTTATTGCAGCTGTTGATGGTGCTGCATTAGGAGGAGGTTTTGAATTGGCTTTAAGTTGTGATTTTATAGTAAGTGCTTCCAATTCCATTTTCGGATTAGTAGAAACTAGACTTGGCATAATACCCGGTGCTGGTGGCACTCAACGTTTAGCACGTGTAGTTGGTGGCTCACTAGCCAAAGAATTGGTTTATACTGCTAGACTTTTTAATGCGCAGCAGGCTTTACAATATGGAGCTGTAAACAGAGTAAATGAACAAAATGAAGAGGGTACAAGTGCTTATATGTGTGCTTTACAAATCGCTAGAGAAATTACACCTAATGGGCCATTTGCAGTAAAAATGGCTAAAAAAGCGATCAGTCATGGACTACAAGTAGACATAAACAATGGTTGTGCCATTGAAGAATTTTGTTATAGTCAGACAATTCCAACAAAAGATAGAATAGAAGGACTCTTGGCATTTGTGGAAAAGCGAAAACCAATATATACAGGATCATAAGCTGTTCAAATTATCAAGTTTAATCCATTATGAATATGATATCTATAATATTTGTATGTTGAAAACTGGAATTGTTGTAATATATTTTTATGATTCATTTTTATTGTTTTATTATTGAGACTTGAGACAGTTACTCATACATAGAAACTATGTTAATAACAAAAATTAGAAACAAAAAAATTGAATTAATCAAAACTTACATTCTGAGGAACGTTCACCACTATAATTGTATGTATAAAAACATACTTTTTTATATTTTGTATTGTTTTAAATTACAAGAATTGAATGTACTGAAAAAATAAGTGAGTAGGTACAAATAATAATTTAAATTTATTTAGCTTAGGTAATAGGTAAGTACTGTAAAAGATTGATAAATTATGTGATTTGAAAAAAAAAGTAATTAAAATATAATAGGTGGTATATTCAATATAATAATTAATAACAAATGAAATCCACAGATATATTTGTATACCTACCGTGTGTCCACAATAACATTGTACAATTTAATTACACATATTTCCGAGTACCCTATACATATTTTATTTTTGAATTCTGTTTGCGGGACATGAAACTAAACTATTGGATCATCAATCTCCAGCAGACAGAATTTTAAAAAATGTATAGGGTACCGAGTAATGTAGGTAACTGAGTTATGGAGTGTACCCAGTTTTAGCAGACACACGGTATACTTATTAATTATAAACTATGATTTCTTGATATATCTAAAAACAAACAACTTTTTATGAGTTCAAATTATTTTTATAAAATTAGGTAGTTATCTTAGAAATTAATTGAAATTACCTGTTAGATTTGGATTATAAATCCATAATCAACCATTTAAATTTTAAAGGTAAGAAGAACAATAATAATTGATACAATGAACAGAGAAGTGAAAGTAATTTTGGACTTTAAACATCAATCAGGAATTGTTCAGTTGTGTTGCGAATTATTAAATACAACATTATAGTGTATACTGTATAAATTCGGGTAATATTTAAATTAGGAAAATAAAATAGTACACTATTGCTTTATGACTGCTTGCAGACCATGGAATATAGATAGTGCAGACGTATCAGAAAGTCAGAACTAAACATTTCAAAAATGTAATTTCCATTTCTAATTTTTTAATTTTTTAATATTCATTTAATTTTAAATTATCAGTTGTGTATTTATCATAACATTAATATTGTTAATTGTTGTCCATTGTAAAAAGGTATAGGGTCAGTTCTCCTGAAACACGATATTGCGATAACATGGATTCTTGTACCAACCTACACTGAATTTTGTATTAACGAAAAGAGCAAACAATATAGACATTTATGATTTATCTCTTTTCTACGCAGCATTTATTGTTGACACTTGACACGGTCACGAACTTTACTATGAATTATCATGATGAGTAGATAAGTCAGTGAATAGTGAATACTGAATACAGTCACAAGTACTCATAACTCATAGACGATGGACTTAGTACTTAGACCTCAGTTAATATGCATACAAACATGATACATATGATATGCAGACATACAGTATACACAATGACAAAATATAATAGTTGTACATTAATTGTAATATTAACATTTAACATAATATTTTTTGTCATGGTAGTACACACGTCGTATTGTACTATGGAACCATATACCTATATAGTAGATCGTTGATACTTATTTTACTCAAATAGGTACTTAAAGTAATAGTCTGAATCCGTGCTTTAGAGTGTTGAGTGTTTGGACCATACTCTACGGCGTGGACTTATATGACTAGTCTCTAAATTCTAATAGTGCCCATTGTCATACTACTTTTACAGCATCATATTGTTACATATTACGTATCGACGTTTGTGAAGATTGTTTTGTTGCTATATATCTATTCTGTGGTTACACACTAGTAACTACACTTGACATATTATTATATGATAAATGATAATATTATATAAATATGCATGAGGAAGAATGGGTATAGGTATATTATAAATTAATCGCAAAGGTCTACGAGCTGAGGACAAGGAACCCAAAACTATAGTACTATGAGACATTATATACCAATATACCATGGCTATATATATGTATACATATTTAGCCATGTTATACGCCGTACAATACTACGCTGATTGTTCCAGACCAAAGGGACCGTCATTTTATTTCTGTCACTAAAGACTGCGGTCAATTTTCACACTGGCGAGTGAAATCGCTTGTATGCCAATAATTGCTGGTGACTTGTAGTCCGTAGACTATAGTGGCTAATGACCATAACTCGCGACTGAGCGTACTGACCTAGTGACCTATACCTCAAGTAGTCAAGGGTAATCGGACTATCCACGGGGCTTGTTGTAACGGCGGGAGGTTTTGCGGGGCCCTGTGAAAATGCCCAGTCTGCCCCCCCTCTATCGAGACAACTGCATGGGGGCCATGGGGCATGATTGACAAGTCAGGATTAATCTAATTTTGGGCCCGGGCAATAATATATAGGCTATCCATAATATATTATCCTATACCACCCGCCAGGGGCCCACTATTGTTTGATATCCATCGTGGGCCTGGGGTCATGGCCCCCCTGTATTTGGGCTTAGGCTTGGACTATTCGCTACAACCCAAATGCCCAATGTAATAATTGTGGAATGAGGATTAAGTGTCTAATTACTATAACTTTCGTATCAGTTAAGTAATGAATAGGTTAAAACTTAAAAGTAATAAAATATGCATCGTCATGTCGTTGATATGCATATGCCGCAGAGCTAATAGCATTGAGTATAGACCACTACCATTTTTCCCAACTTTTTTTTATTCTAATTTCAGTTGTTCTCCCAATAACGTTTTTTGCTATCAAACAGGTCGAGCCTCAGCACTTATCTGGTGCATTACCAACATGAACATATTATATATATTCCGATATTCGATTTAATAAAACACTGTTCATTAAAAAATACAACACTTAAAACCAATCACAAGTTGGACATAAGTAAAACATAAAATCATTACGCTGACTAATTTATAATCGCAGCTAAATATTGCTGCAGCTGCAAGCTTAGACCATGGGACATGAAGTAATGAACATGAAGTATTACATTTTATATTTAAATATTTATTATTAAAAAATAATATTATGGTCGTGAAGGCGCATTCTGTATTTCTGTCTCTGTGATCAGCAGCTAATGAAACGACGCGAAATTGAGTTTTTTGAAAAACCTGTCGCGGTCACACCGCCTACAACAACGCGCCTGTTGTTGTCTGCACTGTACCCATGTGTATGACCATTTTGTGCGCCGACTATTATATTATACTGTTTTTATTCGTCGTTCTTGTTGTTGGACCGTCTGCGGCGTATTGACTGTCGAATGACGAGTCTGTTCTGAATTCTGATTCCTGGCTGTTCTCTATTGTTCTACTAGCACTCGGTCACGTTTTGCGTGGTCTCTGATCGAAAGTGTTGTTTGGCCATAAGCGCGTTTTTTGAACTGTTATTTTTTTTTACCATCATCGCCGTGCGTTTGCTGGCGCGACGAGACGGGTCGTCTGCACATAGACACACAGTGCGCGTGCGGTTTCAACTCGCATACAACTCTTGGCAACAGATTCATGAATCACTGGTGAGTAATAAAGGGAAAACGATAAGTCGCGCGCTCGTTGTTTTCTGGACGACAGAATTTATCAATAACCGCTCAAGGTCATGCGCACTAATTCACGGACGGTCCCCATTCCTATTCTTCCCGTACCAGCGGTGGATCGGACAAAAAAAAATAAATAACAACCCATGTTTACACTCTTAATGTCAACCCCCCTTCGTCACCCCTCCCCATTGGAGCCCACCCACCCATCCACCCACCCCTTGCCCTTGTCGCATGAACACATCACAAACTTTTCGGTATGTTTCAGGCTAAATGAACCTCTCAAATTCTGATCTGAACGAACGCTTATACTTTATCAACTTTAACCAAGACAGCACGTAAGTAAATGTTTCTACAGAGTATAACCGCGCGACTTTGCGCTACTGCTTAATACCCGACCCGCCACTATGTGCTGACTATTGTCGTTGCGACCCAACAGCTGACGTTATTGTATCCTATATTATTATGATAACTTATACAAGTTACTGTAACGGCTAACGATGCATTATATATTTTTTGTCTGGTACAATGTATTATGTAAGTAATTCAAAGATACAAATTATATACATTGTAAATGCGTTTTTTCGAACACCGTTGTGCGTCATACTCTACATTATACATGTTATATATTATAGGTATTAGGAATGTGTAGTTCACTCATGCGTTTTCCACTTTGTATCCATAATTTATTTGGCTTAAGTTTTATTTAATTATACTGACATATTATTTAAAGCCGCTGCTCCTATTGTTATGCTACTTAGTAGGTTATTGTGTATTTAAATATTATACATATTTTGTTTGTGATCAGTAAATATAGTGTTAAATCAATTTGTATTCGATAGGTACTTGTTAGTGAAAAATAGGTATATTTAAATAATAAATTTCAATTATAACATTAGTGTTACAATTTTAATAGTATTTATTTTTTTCATAAAACTTAATACCACAAAATATAAAATCATTTACAAAGTCCAACACGACACGAATAATTTGCTACTGCCTACTACTAATATATTTTATTTAGTTTACTATAAATAACAATTTGAATTTTTTTTCTGCAGAGTAATTTATATGTACTTACTACTTAATTTTTTTTTTTTTTATATAACCCGTCCAATGCACTATACAAGTGTTAACGCTCAATTAATATTTTTACATTTAGTTTAGATGGTAGTTCACACTCTTTTATGATTCATTTTAAATTAGTAGTTAAATTATAAATTTAAATCAAATTTTACATAAAACTACTGTAAATATAACTTCATGGTACGTATGTGGTTAATATAATATATACTATACATAAATTGTTTCATTCCAGCATAAAGTAATAGTGTTACCATGGATACCTAAATTAAAATATTACTTCCAATATTATAGATATTATATTATAGTATAAATGCTCTTCATTTTTTGTTGATTATTTTAAAAGTTATGGTTGTAAGCGAAGTGATTAAATGTTGGCTATGTATTTATTTTATCTAATCTAGGTATTGAATAATACATTTAAAATTTACATTAGCTGCTAATATATTCATTAGTCTTTGAATTAGAATGTCAGTTAATTTAACATATTCACAACATTAATACAATATGTATGTAGCCATATAGGAAAAGCAAAATATTTTATATACTGAATAATATACATTTTCAAGTATAATACCATACACAACTTTTATAATTATGCCATATTTTGAATTTTCGGTTTTACCAACAAAAACAATTGTCTTGTAAAAGTAAAATTTAATTATTTACTGACTAGTTAGAATATATTTTTTAAATACATTACTTTTGGGTTTATAAATTTGGTTTACCTATATTTTTTCATTAAAACTCGGGTTCAATTTATTTATTCATTAATATATATATTCAACTTAAGTTTTTTACTAGATATAAAATATTGTAAGTCTGAGTTTAATAAATTCAATATATTCATTTTTAAATTTTATTGAAAAACTATGATAGTCAATGCAATCACACCTTTATTTATTATTTATTGAGTAATTGAATATTTTCTTAGCTATTTACCTAATACCCGTATTGAGAGTATTAATAAATTTCTTTCAAAAATCAGTTAACTATCACAATTATAAATTATATATTTTTAAAATGAGATTTATTTATGTATATATAAAAGGGCACATTTTTATATTTCCTTGAGGTTTAAATTGAGTTAAGTTGTATTATTGAATCCAATTATTGTAAATTTAATTACCTAAATATTAAAACAATATATTATGTAATTTATTGTTATTTTGGGTATGTGTATACAAGTTAATTTGCTTCTAAAGTACTTTTACTCAAAATGATGCCACGTAACCATGGTAACAAATATTAAAACTGTTGTATTTATTATTATTGACTAGGGTGTACAGGCCACACAAATTTGTATTGCATTTATAAGGCTGTTTGTTTTTTTTAATTTAAATACTTCATTTTTTTTATTAAAACAGAAAGATATAAATTAATACGAAGTTTATGCTGATAGAAATTTCAATCAAAAATATTATAAACATAAAAAATAAGGTAATATTATTAATAGGTGCACAATAATTTCAATATATTATCAACTTTTAATGGAAATCAGTGAAATAAATTTAACATTTTTCACTTGAGTTTAATCTAGAGATATTAAAATTGTGATAAGTTATTTTTCGAAATTATATTTTTTAGAATTTTTATGAACATGGTTTTGTGGTTTCATGTTTTTTTCAAAAATATGATTTTGGATAAGTATTTTATTAGTGCCAAGTTTTCGGTTGTAATCAAATCTACGTAAAAAATTATTATTCACTTCATCGTTATTACTGAGAATATTCCAGGTAAACAACAGTTTAAGTACCTATTTTTATTTTTTATAGAATTTTATCTTACATCTAACCAATATTAAATAAATAAATAAAAATGTTGGAATTTTTATTACATTTTTAGTATTTAATATCTGTGAGGCAAAGCTGATCAACAACAATAATACAACTATTTTCAAACTCTTGATTAAAACTGAAGTGAAAAATACCATAATAATATATAGTTCATTTTATTTGATATTGGAAACATTTTGAAATTTGTTAAATACATGATTTCATACACAATTTAAGAAAGCTGTTACCATGGTTTTGTGTCATAATACTATTAAGTTCAGCAGCTTTTAATATTTTCATATATTATTTCTCCCAATTGAATGTAGGCACCAATTATAATTTAATAATTTTGTTTTATATCTTGTTGATCAACTTCTGGCCTATTAGTTACGTAATATTAAAATATGTATCACGCATCAATAAATAATATAGCCTTGCTTTGTTAAATAAAAAATAATATTCTACTTAACTCTGTATTTAACTTTATTTTTATAAAAATATTTGTATAATATATATACACCATTAGTTTATTTTTGGTTTTTTTTTTTTTGAAACAACCTAATTTGTGTTTTATTTTCAGATAAAAATGGAAGTCGAACTGGACCAAGATTTACTGTATACTGCCATTCAATTTCATGGGCCTAATTTACAAGAAGCACTAGGAAGTGATTTAGGCGAGGTTGGAGATTTTACAGGACTTTCTACCATAAGTTTCCCAGCCTATGCAAATGGACATAGTATCACAAATGATTTGGATAGTGAAAAACAATTGAAACTCCATAAATTTATTGCAAATAATTCAAAAGCATTTTTTAGTGTTGATTTGTTGGCCAACAATAAGCAAAAACAATGCGAAGACTTCGAGATCAACTCATTTACTGTAATGCCACCATATGAAGTGTTCGGTTATATTAACAAAGAATCTAAGTTAAAACATTTCTTAAATGAACTATCTGAAGGTGAAATCATAATTACTTCAATATCCTCAAAAACTGTCTCTGGATTAATTTTAAAGGTATTATGCACTTATACTGAACCTGTAAGGTGTGTTTCTGATATTAATGTTCGTGGTTTTTGTCAAGCGTCTATTCCTGGTCTTAGTATTGGGGACAATTTGTGTTGTGAAGTATTGGAGGTAGTCCCTGAAGCTTGTAAATTAGTTTGTGGAATAAAAGGAGTTAAATGCCACAAGAAGTATAAAGATTTACTCGGCTTATTCAACATGGAGAATTGTCCTCAAACATTTAAATTATTTCATGCTGGTAAAAATGATGAATCGTATAACTCAATGTTACAAAACTCTACAGGATTTAAAAATCCGTCAAATACTTGTAACTTGGAGTTGATAACAGGTTTGTCTGATGATAGATATTCAATTATACCGTCTTTGTCAGGGAGCTTTCCAGAAAAAGAAATTGCATTAGAACTTCGTAAAGTTCAGTCTGCTCAATGGGCTATTCAAAGCGTCTCGGATGGAATTAAATTTTTTAAAGCCGGACAACACTCTGAAGCATTTTTATGCTTAAATAAGGCATTAACCATAGATTCTTTAAATGTAGAAGCTTATGTAGCTAGAGGTGCTTTATATGCTAATCTAAGTCGTTTTCAAAAAGCAATTGAAGATTTAAAATCTGCCTTGAAAGTTAATCCGAAACATTTAAATGGTCGTAAGTATCTTGGTGAAACTCTAATGGGATACGCTAGGACCTTAGAGTCACAAAATAAATTAGAAGAAGCTTTACAGTATTATGAAGAATGCTTACATGTAATACCTGATCATGATGAAGCCAAAGCATCTATTGAATATCTTAAGTCAACTCTCTTAGTTGGAAGAGCAATACCAATGAATACACTTGACAGTTTACCAAAAAAAAAAAATGATACTGATTTAGAAAAATCTGCAAGTAGTAGTAGCAGTTCTAATAATAGTAACAGCAGTTCAACTGATAGTTCAAGTTCAGGAAGTTCTTCAGATGATGAAAGTATTAGTGACTCAGATAGTGACTCTGATCACACATCCTCTTCTGATACTTCAAGTGATGGATCATCTGGCAATGATTCACAAAAAGTAGAAAAAGAAAGATCTTTATCACCATTTAGTAAACGCTTAGCTATGATGGATGGAAGTAGTACTAATGGAGGTGGATTACCCTGTAATCCTTCATTTATTGCATCAGAAAATTCTCAACCTCAACTGAATTCTGAAAAAGAAAGTGATATTGAAGAAAGAATAGAAAAGTTAATACTCCTAAGTCAATCTAACAAATTTAAGAAAAGTAAGCAAATTGGACTTAATATACAAAAACTGTTAGAAGAAGCTTGTGCCTTAAAGAATGAAGAAAAAAAAACAGAAAAGAAAATGAAAAAATCCAAAGATAAAAAGAAGTCTCATAAACACAAGAAAAAAGATTCTAAAAATAAACTGAAAAGTGCTAAAGATCATCAGGAACATCATCATAAAAAAAATAAATCAAAAAAACACAAGTTCGCTGAACAATCCTTCGATAACGAACAGCAAGTTGTACAAAAATCCAGTCTCCCTGATCCGGAGAGTGTTAAATCAAATTTATCAAGTTTAAAAGAAAACATATTCTTTAAAAAGTATGTGAAACAAGATAAACCCAATGATCAAAATGTTATTGATAAGGATAATGAACAATCAGACATGTTTAAAGCAACTGAAGTTGTAGAAATGCCTAATACTTACAAGTATGATGAAGATCCGTCATTAATTCCAACACCTAAGTTTAAAATGCAACTGCCTACTACAACTACGACTTATGTTAAGGTCAAGAAGAAGGAGGCAACTGATAGTGTACCATACAATTGGGACAACAATCGTTTGCTGCCTACAAATCATGAGTTAATGAGAACTCAATCATCCAATAATAATGAAACTAATAATGCAGAGCATACATTTCCTACTATGTATGAAAACAGCAAAGGATATTTCATTCCACCGCCGTCAACTCATCCAGTTTCTGAAAATAATATGAATAATATGGAGTTTCAACAAAAGCAAACTTATTTGAGTCCTAATAACAAGCAAAGATCACGTACCCGGTCAGTATCTAAGAGGCGCATAAATTATTCAAGAAGTAGAAGTTCCGGAGGTCGTTCAAGTCAGTCTCCGTTTAAAAAGAAACCCAAAGAGGCATCAAAGTCGAAAACCAGGAGTCGTTCAGGATCATATCCTAGACATCGACGTTATTCATCTTCCCGTTCAAATCGTTCTCGTTCATCTTCTCGTTCATACTCTCGTTCTCGTTCACGCTCTCGTTCCATGCATCATCGCAACCGCATGCCATACTACAATAATCGTAATCGTGGCACATACTATAAACCACGTTTTCAAAATCAAAATCATCATAATCGTGGTTTTCAGAATCGTGGTTTCCAACATCGTGGAGGATATGTGCACAGACAAAATTATAATAACTATAACAATAACTGGAATAATAGGGGACAACGAGGTGGTGGAAGGCAACGATTCTTCCATTACAGACCTAGACAATATGATAGAAATAGACACTATGAGAGGCGCAGTTACTCTGGTTCACCAAATCGTCGTAGTCGTAGCCGTAGTAAGAGCCGTAGTGGATCTAAAAATTCTTCGAAAGAATATAGAAAACGTTATTCTGGTGGTAGTGGTGAAGACCCACAACACATTGCTAATAACAAGCCCAAAACTCCACCAGAACCAACTACTGAAACCAATAAATGGCAACTTGATAGCAATGATAATGGTAATAGGAATTCACAAGACCACGATGAAGGATCCATTGAATGAAAATGCAATGCTGACAACTTAATCATATTTGATGATTTACTTATTTTACACAAACATTCACTTGAGATATATTTTTATTTGTTTTAAATTATGTCTTTTTTTTAATATTTTCTTTATGAATTAAATAACCACTTATAAAAACCCTATTTAAAACTAAGATTTTTTTAATTGAATATTACAATTTTAGATTCTGATTTTGCTTTAATTAGTTAATTTTGGGCTTTTATATACTAGTATGCTTTATTTAAACTCGTACATTATAAATTAATAATCGTAATTATACATACATTTTAGTAGACACCTATAATTTGTATTAGTATATCAGTGTTTAAAATATATTTTATTATTTGATAAAAAAAAAAAGACAGACTGTATTTCATATATTTAATAAAAAATGTAGTATTTAGTTTAAAAATGTTTTCTCTTTGCTTAGAGAACTCTTTCTGTACTTTCATCCTATAATATATTTATTTTTACAATCATCAAATTCTAGAAAGATAGTAACACCTGTGTAATACTCATCTGTAAACCTATATAAATACTCGTGTAATTTAGATGATAATTTTTGAAATCAATGGACTACAGTACAAAATGAATTAAATTAATGTTAGTTATTATTAACATAATATTATTTGTGTTGTATGTATGGGGTGTTTCATCTTTGTATAAAACTATTTTTAATAATAATATAAAAATGAACTTTTTAAAATAATAAACTTTCTATATATACATTTTTCTTTACATACCTTGATATTTGAAACACAATTGAACATCTATCTTTTTCAAATGTGTTTTTTTTTTATCTGAATCAACTTATATTTTTTTTGTAAACATAACAGTTAAATAAAAATTATACGTTCAAAATATTCATACAATTACTCAACTTATATTTTATAGTGATATGACAACTATATGAGTATAATATACTATTAGCACATATTATGATAATTACAACAAAATTAATGGTGTCAGAAATTCATATCTTGTGGATAATATGTATCATAGTGAATATTTATTTATTAATGTTGATGATTATATATTATTATATAATTATAGTTGGCGGCCAAGGTTTTGAGCGCTCTGAGGGAAACTAAATTTTGTTTGTCCTTTGCTATTTCTACCTAGGAGGGTGTGACAATATTATTTGTATTTATTATTATTACTTATCAGTTATTATATATTTATTATTTACTAGTTTCCACATTTTTAAAATTATAGTGTTTTAACAAATATTTTTAATCTGTAAAACCCACTACTTGCTAGGTAACAGATAACCAAATTTAGTGCCCACTCGTATAGCAAATTTATAAGTATATATTTTACCTTTAATGTAAAACAATATCAGTTTAATACATTATATTACAGTAAAAATGTTTAGAGAATATAATAATCATATTTAATTACTGTCTTGTTTTTATTTTTTTAATGAACTTTATTCTGGGTACTTTTCTTTGTTGTTACTAATTAGTAATATAGCTATAGTACTATAATACTCATAATCTGTGAGTACCTGTATCGATTTAACATAATATCGTGCATTGAACATTAGGTTGAGGATAATAGGAGGCAGAATCCATGGAAATTAAAAAATTACAGTTTTAAGAAATGTAGGGTATAAAGTGGGTCATACGAAAACAATAAAATTATAATAAATTATTATAAAATGTATAATAATTGAAATAAATTAAGTCTTGTTTGTATCATGGTTTAATATAACTTATTGAAACGCCCTAACCAATTAATGTTTGTTTACAGTGACAAATTTATTTGAACAACTTTTTAAGCGGATTAGTAAATTAATTAATATAGTTCAACTGTATTCTGTTGTTATAGATACGCTCGCCATACGCGTAACAGTCAGCAGAGGTAAACATTAATGACTGATTGCATATTATATTATTTGATAATAGGGTACTCCAGAGAGTATTAATTGTGTAACCGATTCAATATTAAATATTAATAACTACCTATATTATATTATACTGCAATATCGACGAGTCTAATCAATTTTAACTGGCCATATTAATTATTAATCCAATTAAAATAATTATATTCCTATGTAATAATATTATATTTGCGTATTTTTCAGTATTATTTAGTAATGTAGGTATTATAGTTTGATCTTTGATGATCTATATCAATCTATATTTAAAAAAAATTGACCGTGAAAATTAGTGTGTAATAATTTATGTTATAATATAAACAGACACGAGTGTGCGTGCAAAGTAGGTAGGTATGCATTATAAAACAAACGGACAACACGAAACTATGCGTCGTTAGTTAGGAGCGTGTGCGTTTAGCCCGATAATTGTATTATTATGACAATATGACGTGATAATAATAATTTACTATATGAGTATTAAGTAACAACTAATATGTAATGCGACGGACGGGGACGGCTACAGCTGTTCGCCCATTTTTAAACGTCAAGGCGGTCCGGTCCCGCTAAGCAGCGGCAATGCGTTCGAAATAAATTACACGTTCGTTTACGTCTTTAACCAGGTCACGGTTGGAGGTCAAGTTAAGTTTCGCGCCAATGCAGCGGCGGGCGAAAGTGATTCTCCAAGACTATAATAATAATAATAATAATAATATGACAGCCGCAACAACAAAAACAACGACGACGACAACCACAACAGCGCTCTTCACGGGATCCGACCAGCGATATCTTTGGCATTCCAGGAATAGTCACTATCCCTCCGGAATTCGTGTCGCGCGCTTAGGACGTGATTTTTGTTTCTTTCCGGACCGAAAATCGGCCAACGCGTGCATTTTCTTTGCAATATTATTATCGTGTTACAGTGACGGCCGTTTCGGCGGTAAGCGGCACGCTATCGTCGCGCGTACGGAGTTCTCTTTTCCGCTATTTCTACGTGGCACAGTTCCGCGCGCAAACTTCGGTCCGCAAAGGGAAAATCGGCGCGCTGCGCTGGCGAAACCACGGCAACGACGCTCTCCGGTCTCCGAGCACACGACCTGGTGGTAACGTACTAACGTGCTGCGGCGGTGATCCGACGTGCGCTCACTGGACGTACAACAATAATTTTTCACCACCAAATTATAATATTAAAAATAATTCACAATGTGCTAAGCGAAATGTATAATATTATATTATGTATTTGGGACCCATCTTATATGGGTTTATGACGTGTGTAACTCCGGTAAGGCGGTAGCTGGCGTTACAACAACAACGATATAATACAGACGAGCGCGTTGGTTGTTATTGTTGTTGTTGTTGTTATACGCGCGAGCGACTGTGCCGGTTGTGCGCACGTATGCGTGTGCGCGCGCGTGTGTTTGTGGGTGTGTGCAGCGCGCGTGTAACAGTCGACGCACCGCTGCCATGGTCAATAAGTGCTCAAAACTGTGCTAAACGATATCATGTGCAGTTCGACGCGAAGATCGCTATATGTATATAGTCGGCCGCCGCCGTAGGTACCTACAACAACTGCACTGTTGTGGTAGTGATATGATATTTACAATATTGCCGTCGTGTCGTTGTGATTCTATATTATGATTATTATTGTTATTATTATTACTTAAATTTAAAACATAATAATATCATACGAAATAATTATAGTTTCGTTATATAGGTTTTCTTTTTTTTTTTTTTTTAACGCGTATTATAAATAATTTTAACACCTAATCATACGTGGCTGTGCAAATTTTTTCGTATTACGATAACGGCAGTTCAAAGTGAAGATGTGCTAAAAAAAAATTCGTCGCGATATCGTGATTCGGCGTGTCGCACTCGCATATACCACCTATATATACCGGTATTATATTTAATGTCGAACGGTACTCCGGAACTCAAATATTTCAGTTTTGGTACCGCTGGTAAAAAAGTGTTGAGCAGGTACGATTTTGAACATGATACAAAAATATACCAACTTGATCCTATGCTTTTTTTAATTACTGTAGGTATATAATATAATACACGAATTAAAAAAATAATTGAGTGCGTGCGAAGGATATTAGCAATATTACACAACAATATAATATTTGATAAAATAATATCTATATGCTGTCCTAAATTATCTATTATTATAATATACACTGCAGACTATCACAACATCCGTCGTCATAGTGTGTTTTCCGATAACGGTATTTATATTGTAATGTTACAAAACGTAGTAATTCCCTAAATTTCAATAGTGTTTGCCTTTAATAGCTTGACGCGATCCAGGATCTGATAATTATAATTGTCATACTTACGACCTACTACATTATCCTCCGCACGCGTTCCGATATTGATACGTTCCATATAATATTATTAATAATATACCATTAGTCATACGTATCGATATAATTTTTTTCGTATATAATTTATATATTGGTACTAAATACTAAATATTTGTATTTATAATCAATGATATTACGTATTTATTATAAATTATAATCTATATCATAAGAAACTGTATGGCCAGCGCCCAGCCTGTACTAATACTATATAGTAGCTTGTTTTACTTCCAAGCCGCCCAAAGTTACGGTTCATAAACCCAAGGTTTGATGATTGTTATTATGATTTGAGCAATTTTTTTCTGACAATGAGTCATTTCTTACCTTGCCATCTATCTAATTATGCAATTTTACAAACGCTCAACCAATAAATATTATATCTATAAAAAATACACAATAATATATACCTATATACGCAGCGGTCGACTAGCGCGTAGAACCAATTAGTCTTGTTTATAGAATTTTAAGTCATTTTTTTATAAATTAAAATCATACTTAATATCAATACAATTATTTTATATTGTTATGAATATTTAACTACCTATACATAGTCGTAGATATGCAATTTATTAAATTATATCACTCATCGCCATCATCGTTCAATTGTAGCCGTATATCCGATCTCAATAGTTTTTTTGCGTCGTTATTCTCTTGTCTATATTGTTACTGTGTAGATAATATGACGTATAAAACAATTATGATAGTGATACTTTCCCTAAATATATCTACTGTGTTCTGTGCGTGGGGTTATATACTTCTCCTCGATTCCTACACGGCCATAATACACACCTGCACATTAAATTGTAAATTTTTATTCAGTGGTTCTCACAACGAGTGTGGAGGACTTTTTATATATAGTTATGTAATTGACCAGTTGACCTTAGAGATTTAAAATAAATTAATAATCCTATAGGTACAGGAATATTATTTAAAACATTCGAGGGATATTGGTATTTTCAACGTGGCAAGAAATTTCAAATTATACGCAAGATGAGTCACGAGCATGATCACCAATTTTTTCTTTTAATAATGCATTTTTTAAATTCTGTATTTTTGGGATATTTGATAACTCATAATTACTCATACCAATTTCGATTTAGATAAATCAAATTTTCAAAAAATATCAATTTACTGAAAAAAGAAGTACCTATATGGCATAAAACTATATTTAATTGTATAAAAAGTCTAAAAATATGATCCGTGACTCACCTCGAGTATACTTAAAAATCCAAAAAATAGAATTTGAACAAATTCATTATTAAAGGAAAAATGAGAGTAATTGAGTATGCTTGGAGAATCACTCTGTATACAGTTAGGTAACTTATTAATACAGTTAGTTATTTTAAATTTAATGTTTTTATATCTCATTCTGTTGATGCAATTCGGAGAGCAAAATATTTCATTAAGAGTGTTTTATTAATCGTTTTTCTGACATGATCTGAAGAGACTGAGATGTTATAATTAAACGAAATTATGCCATTAAACACAACTGTCCTTAAGGATTTTGGTAATGTAACGCCATTACGGCTTAAAATGTATGAGCTATAACTTAGAACCATGTAATATTTATAAAGGCTCTATAATCTAATATCTATAGTCTATACAGTATACATAAAGAGGTTTATCAGTTATCACTATCTCTTTGTCTCTTTATATCTTGCGGAGCGGTATTTTTCGTTGTCCCCAGGATCTAGTCTGTCTTCTGTCACTAATAATGTCTATATAATCATTACTGTTGATCATTATTAATTTTTATATAATACAATTATTATTTAATATTAATTATTATATATATTGGGAATAAACTTCTATAGACTTTATACTATAGGGACACCAATTCTTTATATAATTATGGACCTATATATTTATTTATATATTTATATGAATATGATTAATGACGTAGATGATTATAACTTATAAGCAATCATCATAATATAATAATTATAATAACCTTTAACACGAGCAAATGATACTACAGTACTATACACTATCATTTAAGTGTAGTAATGTACATATTATATTATATATACATTTTGTAACCGTAAAAGCGATTAAATACTGTGAGGTAACAAAATAGTTTTGTTTAAATATAATATAATATAGGAAGTGCTGAAACAATTAAATTTAAAATAAATATAAATATATAGAGTGCATAGGTATACCAGTCATTACGAGATTCGCGATTATTATTATTATTTTTGAAATAATATGTAGAACGTGATTTTATTGAGCAGCATACGTGTGTCAAATAGAAACAAAAAAACGTAATCTTACGTGATTTCAATACTTAATAGTTAATTTTTTTATAACAATGTATTCCGTATGCGTATAGTTATTGTTAAATGATAAGTAAACAATAATATGTCATCGTATAGTTAGTTATCTTTTAATTGTTGATTTATTTGTATAAATATGCAGCAGCGGCGGATCCTAGGGAGGCAAAGGGAGCATCCCCCCCATCTCTATAGTTTCCCTATGTTGTATACTGTGTTTAGCCAATTTTTGTACTTTACCCCCATAATTAAGCCCTGGATCAACCACTGACATGCCGATGTTTGTTGAGATTTAGAAATTAACTGATATAATTTCGTCAAATTATGCAGGATGATTGTATTTTTTATTGTCCAAATAATTATATTATTAGCGGAGGTCATTTTTCGGTTTTCTTTACTGCAATGAATCTTATTATTTCATACAAATTGTACACTAAAAATTATTGCTAAATGCTAATCAATTGTAATTTAAATTTATTCACTACAGTACAATTTTTTTTATGTATTTTACTAAAATAATTATAGCGTCTATAAAAATAAACTAAAATAATATGCTTAGACACTTAGTTTATAATAAGTACTTCAGAATACAGAAATTTCAGTTCACATTTAATACAGTTTATTGTATACTCCTTGACTACTAAAATTTAAAATTGCGTAATTATATGAATATAAAAAAACGTGTTTAAAATATAACAACTGGTATGTTTACATAGTGCATATATCAGTATGTAAATATGAATATGAATGTATGGATGGATGGTAGACTTGTTCCTTTCGATGTAGTTAATGCTGACAATTTCAACGTTCAATCTGTTTTTATAATTTGTTATTATCAGATATAAAATATCTGTTAATATTATTTTTTATACTTTCATAATATGATGTCAGATTTAAATTTTGAAGACAATTGAATTTCAATTTTCTAAAACAAAACTTCATTTTTAATAACACCATTAGTTAAACTAAAGTACGAAATTATTATTATTAGAAAACCGGATACTGGTTAACCATAATAATATATGGTTCACTATTTGTATAGTTAACAGTGATTTAAAAATTATAACAATATAATTAAAAATATATTTGTGAGGTTTTTTTTTAAAAAGTGTAACAACATTGCGTAATAATTTGTTTTAAAAATGTGTTCGGTACACATTAGGATATGTATAGGTAGTTACATTTTCATTATGAAAGAATGTTCCCCAAGTGAAGGCCTCTTTAGTCTAATACAAATTAGCAATAAATGATTTTAAAGAGTTTTTTTGAATTTGAATTGTTGACTAAAACTAAACTTCATGTAATAAACCTAAATCCTTTGAAAACAAATATAATATAATGAAAGAGTATGATATATGTGTAATGTGCATGTCTTATTTTTCATGTATAAGATATGCCTGCTACTTTTACTACATCTTATAGGTATAGTGAACTAGATTGATTAGACTAATCGTTAATGATTTTCCATAAGTATAGCGGAATATTAGGTTCGTGTATCACATCTCAAAAAATATGTTCTAAAGAATAAAGAACTCGTATATCTCTATAGGCTTGAAATAAATTTAACTTAAATTTAGATAGATTTTCATCACGCATTTTGAATTACCTATTTGATAATATTATTGTCCTTCGTGACTTTGATATTTTACATTTATTAATTTTTTTTCATAAGAAATGAACACAAAAGATTTTGTTTGTTATTATATTTTAATAGAAGAACATTATATAGTTATATACTTTTATAATGGTATTCACACATGGTTCATTGTTCAATATTACCTAAAATGTGTTTTATACGAGTTATAGTAACTTTAAGTTGTAACTTATGGTAAAGTATTTATTACAAATTAGTGTTAGTCATGCCGTTTTTAATGTTTTAAAACTGCAGTGCTTTTTGTTTACCTTTTACGTCGTTTTAAATACCAAGGTCTGGTAAACTAGGGATAACTATCTTAGTATAATAAAATATGACTAGAAGAATAGCAAATACTGCAAGTGTAACTATAATGTGCACTATGCAGTATGCAGTGTGCATCTATCAAGGTCACTTGGTGCGACGGTGCATATGTTTCATAATCACGATGCAAGGTTTTTTGTTTGATATACACGTGTCAATATTAACAAAATACTTTCAAAACAAATTGATTTTTTTTTCCAATGTATTCATCAAATAAGAAAAATGCATTGTGATTAAAATGGTATATATAATATAACATTGAATGAACAATAAATTGTTGTATATAACTAAATGTACACGTTAAACATTAAACTCAGATAATAATATTATAATATTCAGAGCCGAGTCTTAGACCGACGGCCGCCTGCCAAACTATATTGAATTTAGAAACCTCATTAAAAGATGATGCTCTGCTGTACCTATGATAGGTAAATAAATTTAAATTTAAACTAGTAGACTTTTAAGAGTTATTTAACTTTGTGTGCTATGGATAATAATAGGTTTGAAGGATACGGCGGTTATGATGACCCACGCCCCACTAATTGATAAATAAATACATAACAAAAAGTTAATTAGTAAATATTGTAGAATTTAGTACAATAATAAAGCTGAACTAAAAATGTCATCGATTTTACATTTTATAATTTATATAACCCTTTATTATGGAATAAGAACTATTATTTGTCCATGGTACATAAAGTCGAATTACTCAGAACCTACTCGTATGAATTTTATTTGGACGCGTATGTCAACATTTCACAATTTTCAATAAAATACTGTAATTGTCTTTGAACAAAAGGAGCTTGTGTCGTTGTACAAAACTCCTTAGATCATTATATAACAATCTTAATATTATATAAAACTACGGTCACTTTAAGTATTTTAAAAATTTCGAAAATCGAATGCAAGATTAAAAGATATAAGGTGCTTGGCATTAGCGGTCTAGGGATTTTTTCATGGGGGGGGGGGATGGATGTAAAGAATTTAATAGACATTCTGCAGTATCCACATATATTCATATTATTATATACATGTTGTAATGTGTATAAAATTTGGTCTCCGGGGGGTATAACCCATATATCCCCTGCCTAGATAGCCACTGGTGCTTGGTGATTTATCCTGTTTAAGTTAGATCTTCGATTATTAGTTAAGGGTGTCGGTGCCGGTTTTTCCAATTTCCCGCAATTCTATACAATTTTAAAATTATATTTTAGTCGCTACCTACCTTAGTTATAATACTTTTCCACTTATCTACGCCCGATACATATTTAGGGGGGTTGATATCTATTATATCAAAAAAAATTACTTCACAGGAAAAACTATATATGTCGGATTATGATAGTTTTTGATTTATCTGAAAGATGAGAACTTGTTTCAGGTTGGAAACTAAACTAGAATTTTCTTTTTACTTTCTTGAAAAAACCTTTGAAATATTGTTCATTGCATTATTCAAATGCATATTATATAGCTTCTATAAATATAATTTTGAAAATCGGGCTTCAATCCTACCTGTAAAATGTTTTTTTATTTTAAATAAAAACAAAAAATAACAAAATCTGACTATTCTACAGAGTGTGAGAGTTTTTCCTGTAAGATATGTATTTGTATTAAAAACGCACTGGCTCTTACGCCCTTAATATATTTTATAACAGATAAATAGATAATAAATAGGTTATTAAAAGTACATATATTCAGTGTGCAATACGTATAGTGCGAGTTTTGGAGAGGCCTATTTTTACGAGGGGCTGCCTCACCAATGAGTGTAGGTTATATTATATGGTCAATGAAATGGATGTGGTAAGTTTGAATTAAATTATAAATCATTGTATACGGAAAACGATTCTGAACGGAGACTAAACGTAATTTATATTTTTAAATATATATTAGGAGTTAGGACATTAGGTAGATGGTAGAATAGTAAATACTTATATCATAATTCATATTGAATTAGAAATACGGTAGATTGAACAAATTTTTTTCAAAAATATCGAGTATTATCAATTATTATTAATTGTATGACATTTAATGTCAAATTGTAGACCTGACTTCATTGACCATAAAAAATAATGCCTATGTATTTATAATATTTTTAATTTGCTTAAATGACAACTTTTGATAAACTTTGTATTATATGTTAAAGCTTTGTGATAGCAAAAATAGAATTGTTCTTAATATTTTTTTTTATATAGGTACACTTATTTTGACAAGAAAATATCAATACTATATGATAAACTATTCCCTCAAAGCCTGATTTTTCTTCTTGCATAATGTTTTATTAAGGTATCTGATTACATTCATTAGCCTAAAAAATGTCAAGTCTGCATAATATGTACCGATTATCGAATACTGAGTATTTATATTATATTATTGAAGTATAAATTACGGTTCGCAAAAATGATGATTTTACATGGAAAGAAATATATTGGCAAAAACATCTAGATATTGATTTATTTTTTCGGATAAGGAGTAGGTATTACAATTTTGTATAATCATACATAACATATTACATAATATATTTAACGCACACAGATGATACTTCGGCAATTTATTTTTTAGAACCTTAAAGTAGTTTTCCAGAAAAATGCAATAAAAAACTACCGAAGGAATGAAATGTTCTGAACCTTCTCTCGTTTTAACAAACCGTTTAACACAATTAACACATTTTTTTTTAAATTTTAGACTTAAATATTTAATCAACTAAATACAATTATGAAATATTTTTTATTATTATAATTCAGAGAATTGAAATATTTGATAGGAGTAAAGATTAAAGAATATCAACTACAATTTTTATGATTCGATTGTTTGACGATGAGGTTATTGACTGAGTTATCTTTGCAGAATAGTAGAATTTTCACTATAGTATGTAAAATTATAATTTGCCTCAGCTAGCCACCATTCCAATCGGAGATTTATCTGTGCTCATAGTACCAACAACGATTACAATTTAAAACACCCTGTAAAGTTTAGTTGGCACTGTGATTTATGACTTTTTGTAGTAGTTTAAGTAAAATGATGTCGTTTAAGTTAAATTTCTCATTCACACCTCTGATCGTAGGAATAAACATTCTTAACTGAATAACATATACATTTAATTAATTATTTGTATGGAAATATCAACCCTAAAATCTATTATAAAATATGAATAAAAATCATTAAACTGTTTTTTTTTTAACACATTATTATTTTGTTTCAGGTCACTTGCTGTTGGTACAAAGACTGGATATCGTTTGTACTCGTTGTCTTCCGTTGATAATTTAGACCAAATATATGAAAATGGTAAAGCTAATTAAATAATAGTATGAAAATAATAACTTGTGTAAAAATTATATTTGAACTTGTGACAGAATCTGAAGATATCTGTATTGTGGAGAGGCTATTCAGCAGTAGCCTGGTTGCAGTGGTCAGCTTGTCGTCGCCACGTAAGTTAAGAGTGTGCCATTTTAAAAAAGGAAATGAAATATGTAACTACAGCTATTCAAACACTATTCTAGGTGTGAAACTTAACAGGGCTGTAAGTATAATGTTTATTTCTTTAAAGTAGTATATCTGTAATGGAATTAATTATTGTCTATTTTTTTCGGCAGAGATTAGTTGTATGTCTAGAGGAATCTTTGTATATACACAATATACATGACATGAAGGTTTTGCACACAATTAGAGACACTCCACCTAACCCAGCGGGACTTTGTTGTCTGTCCACAAATAGTGATATGTGCTATTTGGCATATCCTGGTTCAAGTACAACTGGTGAAGTGCAAATTTTTGATGCCATCAATTTGGTAATCATTTTTTATAATATATTAAGCTTGACTTGTGTTGACTTTTTGAGTTAAAATGAATTGGATAATATTTTAGCAATCTGTGTCCATGATCTCAGCACATGAAAGTCCTTTGGCGGCAATGGCCATTAGCCACCAAGGCAATAGAATAGCGACGGCCAGTGAACGAGGCACAGTTATTAGAGTGTTCAACATTTCTGATGGTGCCAAACTATATGAGTTCCGTCGTGGTGTTAAGCGCTGTGTCAGTATTTGTAGCTTGGCGTTCAGTATTGATGGCTTGTACTTGTGTTCATCAAGTAATACCGAAACAGTGCATGTGTTCAAATTGGATGACACCAAAGAAATGTAATTTATTATTCATAAAAATGTGCGTTTAATGGATGATTATAAAATGTTTTTATTCCGTGTAGACCACAAATGCCCGATGAACAACAAAGCTGGATGTCATTTTTATCAAAAGCCGTTACTGCATCAGCTAATTATTTACCGACTCAAGTAACAGATGTGTTCAACCAGGGACGAGCAGTAGCTTCAATCCATCTACCGTTTCAGGGACTAAAAAATATTTGTACTATAGTGATGTAAGTAATTTTACTATTTACTGAAAACAAATAATTTTGAAATTACTTTTGATTTATTATTTCTAGGGTTGACAAAGTTTTAAGGTTACTGGTTGCTTCATCCCATGGATATTTATATGTTTATAATTTAGATATGGAAGAGGGTGGTGAATGTACTCTTTGGCGTACTCATAGGTTTGTCAAATTCTTTGTCTTTGTATAATTGTTGTGTATTTGAATTATTAAATTGATATATATATTGAACTATGCTTCTATATTAGACTGGATGGCCAATTAGATGTAGTGGACAGCCCTAAACCAATCAAATTGAAGGAGGTAAATACAACCAAGTTGGATAAAACCATGAAAACAGAATCTTCCATCAATAAAAAATTAGGTTTGTGAAATAATTCTCTATAATTTTAATTATTTCATCATTAAAAACTATTAGTATAATATTTGATCATCATAATTCATAACTCACATCATTTTACATACCAAACAAACAAAAATATAATTGAAACGGATTTGAGGAACATAATTGTGAGGCTCTTAAAAATAATATCATATCGTCCTATATATATCTGCTTTTATTTTGGTGAAATTTCATATAATATCTATTAAAATGTATGAGTTAGAATATTCTACTAAACGTTGTATAAATGATCAACTTATTCCATTTGTAACAAGTATTTAACATTTGTTATGAGTCGTTGACTGGTAGTTTCTAAAATTTTTTGCAACAGATACTGGGCCTGCAGTAGACACTAATCATATGACTGAGGACTGCTTGGAATACACACTATCTGTAGCGAGTGAGTATGCAGCTTTAGCCCTTAATTTTAACATGGTTTGACTGACACCGTTGTTGGTTTTGTTTTCTGCTGCTCGATTCCTTCTCTCTAAATTGCTGTCCTTCAAATGAACCTGCTATGTGTGTATTTGTGTTTACGATAAAACCTAAAAAGATCCAGTTGGAAGTTATGCTGGTGCCCTCAGGGGACATCCTCCATCCAGTCAGTCAGGTATTTGTCATAACAACTCATAACATTTGTGATTTTTTCATTAGACAACAAAATACGTACATTGACAAAATATTTCATTATATATTATATTACAATGTTGAGCAATTCAATTACATATTATACGATTGTTGGATAAACTATAATTATTTATTACAGATGCAGATAATCATGTTGACAGCTTGACTGACGTATCCGAAGATCGATTTAACTTGAACGACGATTCAGAGTTTCCTCCAGTTGTATGAAACTTGTATGCTTGTTAAATTTTTGTTAAATCGTTTGTCTTAATATTATATATTTTTTTTCCGATCTGCCTTTTCTTCAACAATTGTGACATATTTTATAAAATATACGTTAAAACAATATATTTTTAAATGTTAAGTATTAAGACTCAATATTATAATATGCTTAAATGTTAACAAATTGTACAATATTATTTTCAATAATTATACATTAAATGCAGGATGTGACTGTAGATTGATTGTAGTTTTATTTTTCACCAGTGAAAAACATATTTAATATAGCTAGGTACATAATTTTCATATTCAATTATTCAAAGGTATAAAATATTTATGGTTATTAAAAATAATCTTAATACATTTTACAAAATTTTATGATTGTTAAGGCACACGGTGCCGATGCCATTTTGTCCTCAAAAACACCCTGCGGGAATAACGCCTTGTAGAATCAACCATATTATTTCATATTTTTTTTTTTAATTGCTAGAGGGAAATATTCTACAGACCACATCAATCTCTGTTTTTTAATAATTCATTCTCAAACTTTAAAATATGTCTAAAAAAAAAAAAGATAAAAACCAATTTTTTTACAAATGTTTTAATAAAGTTATTTGAAATAAAATACAAAATCAGAGATGAATGCCAGTTGTAGGAAGTCTTCTTTTTTCAGATAAAAAAATAGTCATCAAAATCTGATAATTCTATAAAGCTTGAGAGTTATTCCCGTAAAATCGTTTTTTTTTCGATATAATACACCCTATCAATCTCCCTGCCTAAATAGGTATTGGGTAGCATATTATTGGAAAAGTCTTATAATTGAGGTGGCTACTAAAATATAAAATTTAATTTTCAAACTTTATAGAATTGTGGAAATTTTGAAAAACTGGCACCGGGACCCTTAACTATATTTTATCCGTATTATATTATGGTTTGTACAAATACCATTTTAAAGACATTTTTAGTATTATTCAATGATGATATTGGATAAAAAGACAAATCAGGAAAATATAAATAGCTACAATTTCTAGGGCCGTTCTTACAATGCCCAGGAAAGTCTGTTATAACACTAACCGACTGATAAGAGATTTTATTACCAGCAGAATTTGGCAGGTTAAATGTCGGTTAACTTTAACCGAACATTGTAAGAACGGTCCTTAATTGTATAGCTAACATTTTAAGAAATTAAGTCATATTTTTTTTTTACTTTGGTATAAACTTTATTGTTTTCAATTTTTATATTATTTAGAAAAATCAATCAAAATAAAATACCAGTACAATAAAGATAAAAATTACTATAAATTTCTATTGAAATTAAAAAACTTAATTAAAATTGGAAATTTTTTTTACTTTGTGGTAATCCACAGTTTTTTGTATTTTTATATACTTACATTTTTATGCTCTATACAACAAAACAAAAATTCATTACATAATATTACCTGTGTTATTTAGTTCTTTTTTCAATATAATAAACAATGCATAAAAAAATATGTTTATATATAATTATATTTACTGTGAATGAGATACATGTTTGTTATAAAACATTTAGTTGATATCCCTTGGCAATCTGCATATATCACATGATTGCCGATCAGAATTATTCATAAAGGTGCAATGTATGCATGTCCACGATTCTGTCTGTGCAGAAGCAAAACCATTACCCACATGACCCGATACTGCAGAATCTGAAGTATTACTGATCAATTGCTCGAGTGTTGCCCACACATCTGATCTAGACCATTCAACCACTGCTTGTTTATCATTAACTTGTATTGCTTCTAACAGTGGAGCCATGGAATCCTAAAAAAAAATATTTTATTATTTACAAGAATATTATGAAATATTAAAAAAAAAATTACTTTCATGGGTAGCATATCCATTGTAGCAATATACAATAGTAAATGAAAATCGGAAACAGACTCGTAGAATTGTGTCGGAGTAAATTGTCTTAGGTATTTGCACAATGAATCAAAGTCTTGAATATGTCCATCGATTAATCTATTTTCAACAGGGAATTTTGTGATGTCTTTAATTGATGAGAACGTATTCAATGGAGTTAAGGGTGTTGAAGCTGGTACATCTAGTAACAAATACTCCACAGGTAATGGACGGGCTAATTTAGAAACTTCATTTCCATAACTGTCTTTTTCCTAATAAAAGCACAAATAAAATTAAAATGTTGGATGAATCGTGATTCATGTGTTTATAACATAAACAAATTAACTTTATTAAAATTATAAGTAAATAACATATTAAAGACAAAAATAGTTTTTGAAATTGATTGTGTTTAATTATAGTAGCTTAAAAACTAGGAGATCTCTCGCACTTCGTGGCCGTAAAAAATTACAGCTCTTTTTGGGTGTAACTCGTTACAGTAAATGCAACTGTCACCCCAGACAACGGCGATGAGCCGTAAGTGCAACTCAACCACTTTGGTAGGCAATGTGCAAAAATTTGATTTGATGCATTCTTGTACCGGATCCGCCGATTAATCAATAGCAACCAGTAATAAATTTCTACTATTTCTACTAATTATTTCTCCTGCAACCATTTATAAACCAACATTTCAATCGTAAATCTCAAAATCCCTTGTTGTGCACCTCTCCGGACTTAAAATTTTATTTTAACAATTTCAGAACTTTTTTATTGTAATAACTGATAGTTTTATAAAAAAAATAAAAAATAATACGATAAGTATAAGATCAATATTAATATAATATAATATTAATCCATAGAAAATTTTTTTTATTAATAATAAAAAAAAAGAAGACTTATAAATTATCATCCATTATCATCTGATGATACAGGTAAATAGGTTATAGGTAATTGATAATTAAAAACATGATTTGACAACATTGAAATACAATTTCACTTTATAATTATTGAATATTGATTTACTGATGGTCTACAAAACGCTGATAATTACGGAAATTTATAAAGAATTTTTAAAACAGATATAATGTGATACACAAGGTGACTGTATCATATAAAATAATATGCAAGTAAATAATTCTAAAAAATAAAAAATGTAGGTACCTATTGGATATAATTAAAAATTAATAATAAAGAACAAGAACATGGAATAATTAGAGAAAAGCTATATCTAAAAAATAAAACCTAGGTATTACTGAGCGCGTATGAAGGTGTAAAGATTAAATAAAAAAAATATTATTATTAATTGTTAATGTTAAAATATGCAGTGAAGTATGCGCAGACACTAAAATATGCAATCAAATATGCATTAAATCTTTTTTCTTGATTTATTAACGTCTCGTACCTACCGAAAAAAATTCCTCGTATTAAATTAACGATAGAATGTTAAATTTTACATACTAATAATTAACTATAAAATGTTAATAAATAACTAAAGTAACAAAACACAGATTAAAAATTGTGTATTCTATACATTATACAATTGTACGAAAAACAAAATATAGGAAATTTCGAAATAAATCCCTCGGCTAGTCCGCCGTAGACCATAGTCGATAGTAGTAATAATAAATTAAACGTCCGCGGAGATTCACAAGAATAAAAAAAGTAAATAGTAAACTTAAAATATAATTGTGGGACTTTGGTAGTATAGACTTTAGTAGCTGGTAACATTAGGCGATTTTTTTTTTTTTGAAAATACATTCAGAAATTCTAAGATTTTTTCCCCTTATGTTTGTTGCAACTGTTGGTAATCCCACTAACAGTTTTTTATTCTCTATCATTTATCAACTTATATTTTTAATTTATAATCAAAAGATGAATACTTTCTTAAACATGTAGATTCATAATTGTATAAAAGTATAAATATTGAGTAATTGAGTATTAAACGATTAGTATCTGAGCGGAGCATGGGATGTATTCGATTTACAGTGCTTTTGTATCTGTCGTTAGATATTGGCGTACATAATTAACTTCAATCTTGAGAGAATTTTTTAAATTATTATTCAAATTTAAAATTAAAAATGATTTTGTAGTTAAAAATGTATACTTATACGGCTAAGGATTAAAAATATAAAACAAGGTTCCACGTAAATAGGTAAATAAATTACATTATTCACATGAATATCTTCAAATATACTAAATATAGTAATAAATATCATAGGCTGATTGATCGTCTTCGCTAAGAATCGTTTTCGTATATAATGATATTATATCATTGTATTCAAATTTAACACCATCCATTACAGTGACCCACTTGAAAACCTACAGTACAGCAGAGCGACACCTATTATTTTATATTTAAAATTACTTAAATATTTATAATATATTATATTACTTAGTGTTTTTATGGACACACATCACACAGTATATATTATTTACCGTTTCCACTTCATGAAATGGTTAATGTACTACTTTTCATGAATAGATCGGTATCGTATGCAAGTAGTAATACTGTTTCCGATCAGACATCAAAACGATATTTTAATAAATAAATATTAAATATGTTTGACTGTTAAAAGTATCCAATTAATACTTAAATTTTACAGTAAAATCTAAACAAATTTGTAACTTGGAGTCGTCAAAATTACCTCCCACTGAATGTAAATAATTGTAGTGTTATTACTTTTTCTCGTCTAGAATACTCTAGATAATGTTATTACTTATTTATAATTGTAGTATATTGCATATTAATACTTAAGTTAAAAAATCATTTAGGATATTAGAATTCATAAACAGGAATATGATTAATTTTAAAAATATTAGCTCATTTAAAACATTATATTATTTAATTTCATTGTTATATTCGCCAAATTAAAATTCTACTTAGGTGCTGTACTATTATTACTTAAGGGTACCTACCTGTATAAATTAATAAATACATATTTATAGAGCAATAGTATATAATATAATAGATGTACTTATTTATAAATATTATAATAATATAATAATTATTATCATTCAAATTGTATATTTTTTTTTGACAGTTATGGCCAACAGTTAGGTATAGCTTTGAGGATTTTTTCCCCTAGATTCTGTTTACATACAATATATTTTAATATATTTATATAAGATACAGTCATACAAAGATTCGGAAACCAACACCTCTGGTAGGAATGTTTTAAAAGGTATTTTCAGCTATTTAGGAGCATAACAATATTGGGTTGTTTATAACGCCACACAGCCCACACTAGATTTTTAAAAATGAATGATTTTATTTATTTATTCCATAGTTTATTATTGATATTTTGCGGATTTAACGTTTTGCGTGCACGGAATTAACAATTTGAATAATTTAATGTTATTATTTGATCCAAATTTATTTCGTTTTACTAATAATGGCAATGAGTTTTTTCTGTAAAAATACTGTTAGAATGCGAGATGTACTCACCGGATGTCCACGGAAGTGTATAATGAATATTATATCAGTTATGTTCATGTAAACTTATATAGTACAGTATAAGGACTACGACGGAACATGATATAATATTATGTGAACCTTGTAATTTTAAAATATGTGTTTAAATTGAACTGCATGTAGATGGACTAAATGACAAATGTCAACAATTCTGTGAATACGCGTTTACATTTTTCAAATGACTACAGATTTTCGAAGAAGGATGTTTTTTTTTGTATCAATTATCCAAGTCACCATAATATAATGGAACACCCGGGGGTATGCATTAATAACAACACGAACGTATTGTATGAAAAGGACCGAAGAGTCGAATACTCGAGTCTCGAATGTCAAGCACATAAGAATACAAAGAATCGTAAATTTGTTACACTCTCAATTCCAACGTATCTTGGCCGGTTAAAAAAAATATTTTTTTTTTATATAATAATAAATTTTCCAATATCATAAAGAAATGCCCAACTTAATCTACAGAAAACCCAGACGTAGACACGCAGTATAGTGTTAACCTTAACCGCAATGATATTTTTCAAATTGACAAACACATCCGTATAAATATAAAATTAAAAAGTACCCTCTTGCTGCTATAACAACAACAACCACAACAACTACGTTCGGTGTGATCGTCCACTGGTAGATCTAACGGGGCCGAGCAGACCCAATGAAGACTGTACTATTCTACGCGGGTTATCGCCTACGAAATAAGAGTGGGCTACGTGGCAGTCGTGTCTGTGAGCGGACGGCGGCCAAATATTAACAATATTATTATAAAAATGTAACGTTCGGTGTTTCGATCCGGAAACGAAATAAGGGTGAAATAAAAACACAGCGCTCAGGTGACGTCACTAGCCAAGGTCGGCGGCGACCGAGCTTCCCAAACCCCCGGACGGCGAATAATAATAATAATAATAATAGAAACAAACGCTCTCACTGGACCAGCCCAAACTGGGGTCGGGTTGCGTCGCGTCGCTTCGATTCGCTTGAAAAGCGTGGGAGTGAGGATTCGCGGCGGCGGCAATAAATTGGAATTTGGAAAGTGAACGACGACGACGTGCGCGTGTGCTGCAATGCAACGGCGGTGGGTGGTAGAGGGTTTAGGGGTCGATCCGATTGAGAAGATGGCGGGGCAGCGCGGCGCCGGCAGCGTCGGCGAGCGGACGACGTTTGTTGTGCCGGGTGGCGGTACATATTTGACCGTGAATTGCGGCCGGCCGAGCCGATGCAGCCATAACAACGCGACACGAAATACCGTAATACCGTATAATACTATACACTTTGGCAGTTGGTCGGCGTTCCGCTTTAGTAGTTTCGTCCTGAACCATCGTACATGCATAATTTGAGGTTATTAGATGATAGTATTAAAGTGTATTATATATTATTATTTATTGTAATAGTATTAATAATAACATTATTCGAAATCACCGCGTTTAAAACTATTACTTATATTATTACAATGCAGTCGCGTATCTATATAGCCAGGATTTTTTTTTAGGGAAGGTGTTAAAATTTTATAATTAAATATAACATATTATATTCTACAAACTGTGCAGAAATCTGAATCATATACAAGTACATATAATATATTTTGAATAAATAAAGCCAATGAGGGAGGGGGGTGTTTCAACATCTAAAACAACCCCCTGGCTACGCCACTGTTAGGTATTTCATCATTGGCGTGCACCGGATTTTTTCACGGGGTGGAATATTTTTAGTAGGGATATCCTTTTACGACAAATTTTTAGTTTACGATTTGTATAAAAAAAACCGTTATAAGCGGGTAACAACTCTGCTGTACAGTAGGTATTGGTCGAGTGCACCTCGTCATTGAGTAAGTCACTGTAATAGATGTGTTAAATTCGAATTCAACGATAAATCACTATATAAGTAGGTACGATTAAAAATAGTTCTAAGTGGAGGCAAAACACTTTCAGGTAAGGCTCTACATATAATGGGTATGCTATGCCACCATTTTACGACTCATTTATCAATGATAAAATTAAGGGGGAAAAATTCATATTCATATATAATACTTAGTATTAGTACCCTATTTGAGGTAACCCTGCTTACCAGACAATTATTTCAATAATAATGTTAACATTTAACAATGTTTGGATTTATTTTTTGTTTTTCCCGATTATTTTAAAAAGTACTGAGAAATGTCTTCTTTTGACGCACCCAAATGCAAACTAGAACCAATTTCCTACAAGATACATCCCTCAGCGTTGATTATAGATGAAAAATGTTATTGAGAAAATGAAAAAATAATACGGACCTTTGTTAAAACTTTAATTTAATATAATATTACTATATTATTATTATATTATTATTGTTTGGTACCTAACCATTAAAGTTACTAAAAAGTTATATCATCTCCGCTCAGAACCATTGATCATTACATACAATGATTCATCAGTGAATTAAAATTTAACACATCCATTACAGGCTATAGTGACCTACTCAATGACGAGGTACACTTGAAACCTATTGTGACGCTACCTATTTTGTTATATATTCTACCTGTAACTAAGAATCATAATAATATTTGTGGTTTAAACATTTGTAATTTGATTCACCTTGAAAATATTAAAAATTAATTTTTATCACTTTAATCCTTTAAACCAAAGGTTGACAATTAGTTTCTAATGGTCTGGATGATTTGAATAAAGAACACTGTATCTGAAGGAAATTAAATGAACGAAATAATTAATACAGAGGGTAACATCACAGTAATTACTGCTAAGGAAATGGTATACAAAACATGGATAAATTATAGTCAATCTATTAACATTAGCGAATTGTTTCTAAGTCGGTAGTTTCAAAGGAATGATGGTTGGTAGAGTAGTTCGAATACAAAGCAGGTGCATTTCTGTTGAACGCATGGATATTGGATAGTCCAAGAGGGAATATTGAGAGGGTTACAGTATCATTTGAAGAATTTTATTACTTCAACAATGGTACATTTTTTTTTCGAGGAGATCCTATGTTCGTATAATTACAATAGGTAATAAGCATATTATTTTGGCTTTGAAAGCGTTATTCTAACGTCACGTGATTTTGTAATTTGTTACAACGCCGCGTTATTCACCACGCCGACGAGCCATTTACAGCTTTAACGCGTTCTGTTTGACAGAGCCTTTAATTTGTTGATTCTGTGACACACGTAAAATGTAAAAATATTTAGTGACCAGTGAATTGGTGCAACTAAGTCCACAGAAGGACCGCACGCCACAATGATTCACATTTGGTGGAATTTATGTGGCGACAAAATCCCATCAATTCGAAACAATATGTGTAAACAGTGTTTAGAGAAATAAAACATTTTTTTAGCTTCTAAAAGCAATACTAATTTTATATTATCTTTTCATTATATTATACGTAGTTGAATGAGCTAATGTACAAATAATGTATTTTAGTCCGGTAAATTTGTAAATTCTCGATTAATCCAGCATCCAGGTAGTCCGGTCGTCCGGATAAGTACCATATTATTTTATTATTATTATATTACAACTCTAAAATTGTTTACATTAAAATCTCAGTAGGTAGCGCAAGTTAACACAATTATGATACTCCGACACTCCGTTAATATGAACATGTTATTCGCATGGTATGCGCCACGCGGAATGAGACAAAATCGCCAATGTACAATAGTACCAAACAAATAACATTCGTATCGCGGAATTGCCGCCCGAGAGTGAGAACAATAATAACTAATAAGTACACAATCGTCGCGTCACCATCTCAAACACTCGCCAATTCTCAATTGATGGTAACAAGACATAATACTACATTATTTTTGTGTCTAATAAATAATAACACTTCGTCACTTCAAATTGTGCATGTTGATAGTAGTTCAGTAGTTGAAACCTATCGGCTATAGCTATCGTTATAATAAAATATTATTATTTATCGTTCTTACTAGTCGCCGCTACACTGCTGCAGTCGGTGTCAGTTTGAACAGCGCGTCAGCGTATGCCGTATAATATTGTTAATGTTATTATGTAATATAATATGTAACGATAAAGAAAAAAACAAAGACGGTTAGACGGACACGATTTTTTCGTTTGACCCCCCTCCCCCCAATAGACCGATGCCACCCCACACCCAAACAACAACAACAACAACCGGTGGCCGGATGGACGCGACGATGATGGGGGGGGGGGGCGTGGGTATTAACGTAAATAGTGTTACGGTAGACCGTGCGTACGTCATGCACTGCCGACACGGTGCAGCGGTGTAAAGGGTAGGGGGAGGGTTTGCCGGGACGGTTGGAAAACAACAACACGGCGGCGTGGAAAGAAGGAAGGAAAAAAAAGGACCCGAAACCCGGAGCCGGGTCGCGCCGCGCCGCTAGCGAACTGCGTACTTCCGAAAAACCCGCGCGCGCGGGAGAGGGATCGTCACAAACACCGGGCCCGACGCTGCTGCTGCTACCGCCTCAACACCAGTGGTCGCCGTCAGTCGTGTACGCACAGTCCGAAGCGATCGCCATGCAACACGGCGGCCGCTGTCGTCGATACCGTCGTAGTAGTTGTTGTTGCTGTTGTTGTGGTCGTCGTTATTGTTATTGTTGGTTATTACCAAACGTACCGGCCGCCGACCGAGTCGATATTATCGTCGTGCGCGATTCGCGTGTAGTTGTGCACAGCGGAAAATCAACGATGACGGCCCGCCGACTACGACGCCGCCCCGGTTTCACTGCCGCTGATACGACAACAACAACAACGGCACCATCGTCGTCGCGCCAAATAATCATATAAGATTTAATGGCATAATTTAATATAATATATTATTATGTTGAAATAAATCGTAAAACAATTATTATTACAATCGTAATTCGTAATAAACTATTATCGTTCCGAACGTTGTCGCCGTCTGCCTTCAACGTCCCTCCGTCGTCGCCTTCCCGTCGTTTGTCGACGGTTCGATACACAACGAAATACATTATTCGTCGATAATCGAATATTTTTTTTTTTTTACTCTATCGCGCCGCCGTCGCGATATAATTAATACCATTTAATACTATTAATATTTTATACAGTGCGCCGTCGGTCACATCGCGTTTTCCTGTCGTCCGTCGCCATTGATAAGTGCGCGAGGCGTAACTCGTAATTGGTATTTTTACGCGCTCGCCGTACGCGGAACGTACTTATCACAACGCACGCGAGTTGTTGTTGTTTATTATTATTATTTTTTATAAACACAGTGATCGTAATATCATGGTAATATATTTATTATCTATAATAATAATACACTACACCTACATGTGTAACACACGGCGCTAATCGTTCGGCCGCCCGTTATATATTGTTTACATTGCACCAAAGTGTAAGTTGATTTCGTGTCTTCTTCGCGCACACTGCCATACATGATATTTATTTATTAATAATGTCATGCTTCTAAAATACAAATTGGGTTTTCCTGGGACCCGTTGGTGGATTACATAATATAGATATTTCCAAAAAAAAAAAAACAACAACAATAAAATAAAACGCACTTAGACGCCGCACACGGTTGATATGAATCGTGTTCAATGTTATTATCGACCACCCTTGACCTTCGTCACTCCGAGTACAGAATAATAATATAATATTATACGTCATGCATAATACCTACGATGATATTATTATTATGTCGTACTTCGTAAGAATTGATAAATGAGATGCATTATCTTGTGGAAAGATTTTAAAAAATCTTTTTATTGTAATCTAAATTATAAATTTCAAGGTTAAAAATTCTTCAAATAAAATAAAGTTCATTTTTAAGCTATTTAAATCTTCAATTATACGTCTTGACATTTGACAAATATATAAATTCTGATAGTGAACTTAAATTTAATGTAGGTATCTACTTGTTTTTGATGGATTTAAAAAATAATTTTCAACAATTATCAATATTTGACATATTTATTATTTATAATATTTAATATCAATAATAATAAATGAATTAATATTAAGGTACTCATAAAAGAATAACAATATTCTAATATAGCATCATCTAAAAATATTAATTTGAGTTGTTTTAACCAAATTGATCTACAAAATATTTAATGAATTTAGTTCAAGGTATTTTAGTATGGTATTTAATACCTATGCACATTATCAAATTATGGTAGCAGTAGAATGGTTAATTTTGGCATAATAATACTAGCAGAATAACATGAAATTAAAGTATTTGATGCATCGTGTATGCATATAGTACATTTTTATATCAATTAATTATTTAAATATAAATTAATCATGTGGTACAGATATTATTCAACCAAAATACTTAATTTTTTTTATTAAACGTTTGTACTGAATACAGAAATAATTGTCTGTTATTTATAGATGATGGATACGAAAAAAGATTTTGAATTTGAAGAACTTATCATATGTGGCTGTTGCAAGCAGAAATTCAATGAAACAGAATTTGTGCCAAAGGAACTTAGTTGTAAACATTGTTTTTGTTTGCAATGTGTTAAGACTACTATGCTCAAAGGTTTGGAAGTGTATTGCATAAATTGTTGGAAGCGTACTGAATTAGATGAGCAATCTCCAGAGACTCTGCGAACACAAAAGTCTATTCTCAGTCTTATTAGACATCTGGCAAATGTTAAAGTCAATAATGCTGTTGATAAAGAGCGAAAGGTTTGTTTTTAATATTGGTTTAAAAAATATTGATTGTTAAAAATATGATGGTATTTTTTTGTTTTAGGGAGAAAATTGTCATACACATGGAATGCCATTTTCATTTTGGTGTTACAATTGCCAACAGCTGTTATGCCGAGCGTGTGGAACTCAATCTGACCATATTGGACATTCTATAAAATCAAATAATGATGCACGTGACCATCTAATCAGTGAAGTAAGTATTGTTTGCTATTTTAATTGTATACTTATTTATAACCCATTTTTATATTATAGGTTCAAGTTGAAACTATAGCTATTGCTAAACTGATGAGTGAAATTCAAAATTTATTTGGCCACAAACGACAATTTCTCCTGAGGGTTTTAGATGCCTGTAACACGCTAAAAACTCAAATTGAACTAGAGTTAAACAGTGGTTGGACTCAAAATACAAACGATTTACTGCAGACCAACGAAACTTTGAATAGTATCAAACCGTCAAATTTACGTACAGATGATTTATATGATTTACAATTATATTTAAATCGGCTGGAACAAGTGAAGCAGAAAGTACAAAATAAATACTCTGAACAATTTGCACATGGCCAATTAGAAGATATTATATCTTCTACTAATTTGTTAGATTTTGGTATGATCAAACAATCGTTGTCTTCATTACAGTCTATGGCTTTAGAATCGTATAAGTCTGCAGACTTGGCAAATCCGAATACTCATATTTTTTTCTTGGCTAACTATTGTACTGCACAATTGTTTACAAGATATGTACTACCTAAACATGTCACTCAACTTGTAAATGGACCAGAGTTTGCAAAAAATTCTCCTGGAAATTCGTCTATCACACAATACACAACATCTCTATCCTCAATATCATCAAATGAACCAGTACTGATAACGTCACAAAACAGTCCACCACCAGCTATTTTGAATAATGTACCTTCAATACGTAATGTTAACACTTTTCCCATGTTTTACTTTAATATTGAAGTAAACGGGACATCATTTGGTCGTTTAGTCATTGAAACTCGTCCAGATGTAGCGCCAAAAATGTCAAAGAATTTTGAAGTATTAACTGTTGGTGATACAGGTGGTTGTTCATATAAAGGCTGCTCAATATTTCAATGTTGGGATGGAGAATCTGTGATTACAGGTGATTTTGAGTTAAACAATGGTCGTGGTGGAAAATCTATTTATGATGAAAGTTATTTCATGCCAGATGATACTAAGTTTCCTGCTGTTCGAGGAGCTGTAGGAATGCGTCGCACTCAAAAACGTCATGATAATATGGGTATGGTTGGATCACAATTTCGTATTATTCTACAAGAGATGCGCGGGTTTACAGCAATTTTTGGACATGTGGTAGATGGTATTGATCTCGTTGAAAAAATGGCCTCGTTTGGAGATCAAACTGGCAAACCGTCCAAGACATTTGTCATATCTAGTTGTGGTAAAGTTTAAAATAACCCTCTTTTTAATGTAAATTTAAACTAAATAATCGATCAAGTAGTTTATAGAAGCAAGTGAACGTTTATGTGTATTTTTGTAATTCATTATCGAAGGTATCGATGAATTTATTTTGAAATCCAAACTGTATTTTAGTTTTAAATAATAACGATAATTATATCCCATATATATATTAAAATGTATCAAATAATATGGCGTTTTAAAAATTTAAGCTGCGCACAGTGATTTATTTATGTTATTATTTTTCAAGATGTATACCATTGTATCTTAACTGTATTTCTTTTCTTACAGACATGCATAAGTTATATATTTAAAGTTCAGAATAATATTACATATTATATAGTGTTTGGGTACACAAACATTGATGTTCATGATTTTCAACTTCAATTACAATGTTTTTACATTTTACTGTGTATAGATCAATAAAAGTTGATCTAATTATTGTTAAAGTTGAGGTAAAAAAATATATAAGTATCTACGTTTATAATTTGAATAAAAAAGACAATTACACAAATGTATCAATACCAAGAATAAATTTTTTTGTGATTTATTATATTTCCAAAGAAAACAGTATTTTTTAAATTTTAATTGCGAAATAGTTACTTATTTAAATTTTTATTTAAGTAAAAAGGTCTCATGAATGATTTTTTAATCCATACCAAGTGTTCATATGATTTTTTGATTTTACCCAGACATAATTTTTTTTATTCATTACAAGACAAGTTTGTTTTATTTTATTATACCAAATAATTGTAAACAATAAGTAAATCGAGTTATATAATATAAATGTATACATTATATGTTGATCAGTAAGGTTAATATTATTAATCAGAATAATAAATTATTACATATTCATACATGAATAATTGTAAATCATTTTGTAGTGTCTGTCATGAACAATAAATATATTTTCGATGGGATTTTTTATTTGTATTTGACAATTAAAAATATTTATTAATAATATGTATACCAGATTTTTCGTTTCAATTCTGAGTACAAAATTTAAAAAAAAATAGTTCTTCAAATTGTATGTAGCTATTTTTTTTCTATATTATTTGAATATCTTATAAGCAGAATAAAATCATATTATGTGATTTCTTAGACCATACTATAAACATCCAAATTCAATAAATGTACTAATACATTTTAACAGGACAACCAAGTTTTCAAAAAATATAATTGTTTTTAACATTTTTAACATGTTTAGTAAGAAATATTTATAAAACTATACAATCAATATTAGAAATTATAGAGATTTAAAAAATGTAAGCAAACAGGAATCGGTTGGATGGAATACCATAGTATATAATTTATAAAGGTGAGTGTACCCTCAAAATTTGTGGGTAATTGTAATCCTAAGTAAAAAATATATTGTATTAATATACAAATATAAGAATGATGACTTCCTAGTGTGTCATAGCGTGCAGTGTGTACCACTGTTTAATAACGTTAGAAATAGCTAAAAATTAGGTAATTAATAGAGTTACCATTAATAAATAAATTCTAGTATTTATAGTCAATGGTATTGGGTAAAAGTCAAAAATCTCTGATGATACAGTACATTTAATATTTTTATTTTACAAGTGATAAAACGACAAAGTGTCTTCACTGGAAGGCTTCTTATATCCGTCCTTTCCTCAAGCCACTTATTCTATTATCTATTTTACTTATTGTTCATTTTATTGTAACAGATTGTAAATAAAAATTATAAAAAAAAAAAAAAAAAAATAAGTGATAAAACAATTAGTATTAACTTATATAGCGAGTGTATATGGCCCCTCAGCACACATGAATGAATTTATTTTAAAACGATTTGTGCTTTTATATTTCATTTTTATTTTGAGGCTGCAATCACCTATTAGGACTTTAAATGTCTACTTCAGCATCATCTTTTCTGATAAGAAAGTGAATCTAGTAGGTACATTGTTGGGTCAAAACTCGAAAAATTCCCAGTAGATTTCAAAAAAAATAAATAAAAGTAATTATTACACAAAACCAGTTATTGACAAAATTGATTTGAAAATGTTTTTTTGTTGTAACTCAAGAATGAATAACCGTAAAAATTTTATATTTTAACAACATTTTTATATAATATACGAGAATTTTCCTTACAAGATATTCAGAATATATTAACCTTTTTTGAGCTTCAAACATTTTTATTTTTAAATATCGTCGATAAATAATTGTCTCTCTCTATCAAGTTTAACACAGATCCACAATACATTTTTTTAATACGCGTCTAATGTTAAAACTTTAACAAAATTCATTAAAATTGAGAAAATTTAAAATTTTTAGTCTGTCTACCAAAGAAAAGTTAACCTTCGAGCGAACATGTAGACGGTTTTTACGTTTTCGGTTTTCGCGCCCATTCGTTAAAAGTTTCATGCAGCGAACCTATCCATTAGGTATTCTCTAATTTCTTATCTAGTTGTAAGATAACGCAGTCGTTATAATTTTATCAAAATACAATTCAAATGCGGCTCTAAATTGTGCGGTGTTAAAACCGTCGCACACCGGCATGTGTAACTGCAAAATGCGCGTCCGCTCAAAGGTTAAAAAAATTTTACCAGAAAGTCACATTCAATTTGTATAAGCATTTGAAATTCAATTTTTTTCAATGGATATTCAACCGTTCATTAATAATTTCTCCTCAAACAATTTTTGATATTAAGTTGTAATTCAAAAATTAACTATTAACAGATACTTCAAATTTTCATTAAATGTTTATTATAAAATATTACAATTGTCTGTATAGGTACCTGATAAAACATGATAAAATGTTCAAAATAATTCGACTCTTCTTGACCTATTTATTATTAACATTTTAAATTTAGAAAAAAAAATTTCTTATTATTGATGAAACAATTTTTGCCGGGTTTAAAAGCTTGAACAATTAATACAAGGTTCCTCATAAGTTGTTATAATAGCAATTATTTTTTTTATAAGCATTTTAAGTAGGTACAGATTTTTTAAAAATTAGTCAATATTGCTAACATTTTACATTATTTTTTGGTTAAAAATTTATAAAATGTTCAATTTTTATAGCCAAGGATTTTAAAATTAAAACGAGATATTTTATAAGTGGGCAATACCTATGGTAATACTGTAACCAAAAAATCTAAAAAATATATGAGCACAGTTTTTTTTATAGTAATTTTAAGTTGAAACTTGGATGAAATTAGATGTTTAAACAAAGATTAATTATATTTATTATTTCGTTATAATTTAAAAACATTATTTGAGGTGACTTATAACTTTTACTAATATTATTATATTTTATACATACAATGAAGTTTTATAATGCAATGTTTTAAGCAAAATTGAATTAAACACATTGTTTTACTATTAGTATAGCTATATTTACCTATATTATACTATTATATGTATAGGATGATATAAGTATCATGTGAAAATGATATTGGCATTGAAACTAAAGCAATTATTAATATTTTTACTTAATATATTACTATAGTACAGTACTAAAAAAGATATTATGCTAACCATTATCCAAATAATATACATATATTTACATGGGTATAAGAAAAAAATGTAAAAGTTCTAATTATTACTGGATGGTATGATGTAGCTAAAAGCTTAAATAACTGAATCAGTGACTGTGAATATTGTTTTAAGATGATAATAACCTGGTTATCATTTTGAGGATGCATGTTCTGGGGATGAACCTAATTGTAATGTGTTAAAATATTAAATATTGCTATAATGTAAACATAATGCAGTAAATATTATAACATATGAAAATATTTTTTAGATTAAAAATTGGTGTGGTTGGGGGTTGCTCCCAAGACTTAGTTCTAATATCTTATGGAATAGGTGAGTATAAGTTATTGTTCATTGCCATATCTAAAAAAATTTAGTTAGGCACTACTGAATAATATATTGTCCCTATCATGCTAACACATAATATAACATAATATCTATATAGTAGATTCTAATTACAGTTTATTTATAGTTAATATTAGAGCAAATTTACTTATCAAAATCAGAAAGTAGAATAAAAAGTAATATTAGACATTTTTTCATACATTTGTTTTAAAGTTATGAGTTTGAAAAAAAAGAATTATTTAAGTACTTTTCTCATTTTAAAATACAAATTTAAAAAAAAAAACTGTTTGAGAACAGTATAAAATATTCTCTAAAAAATTGTCAATATGTGTATTTTCTATAATATTAATTTAATTATAAATAAACGGTAGTAAGAATTTGGTAAGTAGATGTGCCAGGTTATGTCTATTAGACACATACACAGGTGCAACCTCCTTTTAATATTATCATTTAATAAAAAAATTGATATACCTACATTCATTTTTATTGTCTAAAATGCTTAATTTTGCTTACAAAAAATTATAATAATGATTTATCACATTCTTTGTATCTTGCCTTCTAGGTAACCAAATCTTATGCCATGCGACTACTTTGTTTAAGGATATATTAAAGAAATTGTGTACATATTATTACCATCATAGAGAAGCTAAGAAAATGTTCAAAGTCAATTACAATGGATAATATGCTGGAGCAAGTATGGGATGATTTGATTTTAGATTACATATTGTTGTTTGTGTTGTTAAAACCCACATCAGACCAATAGGTATGAATCTACCAGAAACTAAATAACAATAAGTATTATTTTATATTTTTATTTAATGAATCAATTATTACTCTGAGTCAAAGAACTTGAAATATAAAACTATTGAAAATTGTATTGAATACCCCATATATTTATTTCCTATTAGTTAAAAAAATATGTGTAGTGTAATATATAAAATATAAATTGAATTTGATACTTGATTTTTATGAAATTCAAGAAGTTAGAAACTTATAAATGAATTAATAAATAATTAAGTTAGAAGCTTATAAATTAATTTACAAATAATAATTTTTAAGATTTTAGTTATTTATATTTAACTAATATTATAAATCTTTCTGTTATCTAAAAAATATTGTTTTTATAAAATACTAGCTTTTTTTGTATAATATAATTATATATTTTTTTTTGTCAACTTTCTCTTTGAGATAACGCATGCAGTAGCCACATACAAAAACTAATTTGAAGATGGAATTTTGCAGTACATTCTGTACTAAAATACATAGGCCTATCGCATAAATAATAATAATAATAATAATCTCTAAATCTATGTTTGAAAACATCCCCGGGTTCGTTCTTTTAATTACCTTTTTTCGCGACAAAATGTAACCTATCTTTCTCCCCAAGATCTAATCTATCTCTGTACCAAATTTCACTGCAATCGAACGGTTTAGGAATGCATAAAGAATACACAGTCGCAATCATTTTTTGTCTTTTTAGTCTTTCAAGTTTATCAATGAACTAATGTTTTAAATAGTAAATATTAAACTAAATAATATAATTAGGTAAAAAATTGTAGAAATTTATCATACATACCTTATAGTAGACGTCAGGCACATATTGTTTGTCCGAAGATTCACGAACAAACCCCAATTCGGGTACATCCTTGGTTGGTACCAAACAATCATCTTTAACTAAAGCCATACACTGATTAGACACACTATAGCCTTCCATATGTACTTGGCATTTTTCATCTCCTGTAAACCCCATCCAAATTAATTAAAATTAAAAATTGTGTATAAAGGCTCAGTCAAACAGAGAGCGAGCTGCCATGGTGTACGGGTACGCTGACCACGGCAGGCAGCAGTCTGGTTGTATTATTTTACAGTGCCCGTGCAGGCAGACCGCTTTCTGTTTAACTTAGCCTTTAGTGATTATCCAAAATTATAATAAATATAAACTCTGCCAAACCTACATAAACAACTTAATATTGTCAATTGTTAGAAATGAATACAAAAATATCAATATAATTTTAAATCAAATAAATAAAGATACCGTGTGGAAATTGTTAAAATAAATACTAAAATATAATTGTGTTTTTTCAGATTATATATTTATATGACTTAAAGAATTATCACATAATAATTTAATTGCAATTATTTTTACCTTTCATGCATAATATATTATATTACATAAAAAAATTAAACTTATGAATAAAAAACATCACAGCCAAAATAGCATCATAAATTACTTAAAAAATATTTAAAAACTGGACTCTTATAAGTTATTAGTACATTATTAAATGTATGTACACATACCCGTTACACAGACAGTAACAAATTTCGAACCGAAATATCCATTGGATGCATAACGGCAAGGATTTGGATGTAAATTTTGAAAGTATCCAGCCATTATACACTCTTGAGCAGATAGAAAATGACTTTTTATGTTTCTAACATATTTTACCTAAAAGTTATTTAAAAAATGTAGGTATAAAATTATAACTAAAGTAATAAATACATAATAAATAATCATACGGTTCCAGTTTGCATGTCTTCAGTCAAAAGATCAGTAAAAATCCAACCAACACACGAAAGCCCTAAGCATCTGGCCAATTCATTAACTATATCTTGTTTTTCATCAGGCAATAATTTAACATGATCTCTTGAACTTTCCTAAAACATTAGTATTTATCAGTTAGTTGTATTGAACAGAAAAAACAAAATAATCTACAAAAAAGTTCTTTAAAAAATAGGTATTTAATTATCTTTTTGAACATGAATATATTTACTTGTGGTGGTTCATAAATTGCTGCAACTATAGCTCTTATTCCAAGTGGTATATCAGGATGTGTCTCATATCGACCATACAAAAATCCAATACGTTGATGTCCTGTAATCCTCCAATAATTCAAAAAACGTTCCACCAACTCTGAGTTTTCGAACATAATGTTGTCAACATGCCTATAGGTCTATAAAAACCAAGTTTTATATAAATCAATAAAATAATTCCCAAAAATTTACATATTTTATTTACTTGTCTGTTTAATGTAATGGCTGATGGTTGACATTTTGAACATATACCTTTTGGCCATGGCAAATGTCCAGCACAGCCTTCTTTTATACGACAACTTATATTTTCTAATAGTAAAAATTTTCCTCTAAAAGTATAAATTTAATTTCATTTATTATTTGTATCATTTTTAAAAAGTAGTTAAATTACTTTGCCACTCCAGCAGTCATTTTTCTGAGGTATGAATGAAAAGATAAATGCTTCATATTTTGTGTTTTTAAATATTCCTCATCGTATGGTTCTAAAGGTGAACAATGGACACAACATCCATTATCTCCATGACGGCAACTAAAAGTTTAACTCATTATCATCAAGTACCTATATTAAACAGTAATATGAACAATTAAACATGTATGATATTATTATTTACTATTTTTTGTCTTTGAGACGTTTAATTTTTCCATCTAGTTTCCATAGTTGCTTATCCACTTCATCTTCTTCTACTTGACTTGTTGATCCTGAACTTTTCTTTCCATTTGATGGGAGTGATGTAGTGGATCCTGGTGTAGAAACAACTGATGAAGAACGACTTCCGTTAGCAGATTCTGCATTTGATGGGCCAGGAATTGCCCATATATTATCTGGATCTAATGGACACAAGTATATCTTATCTCCATGTTTCAGATTTAAGCTGCTCAAGTATACACTTCTAGATGATTTAATTTCATTTTTACGGTTTCGATCATTAAATAATGTGAATCCATAGTTTGTAAGAGAAAATGCATTGTATACCTGTTAACATTTTGAAAATAATATTAGTAAAATATTTTTCTGGAATAGTCCTTAAATGAAATAATGAATACACATTTGAGGTTTCATTAAAATATGTATTATTTATAACATATTATTAAGTTCTTGTATAAATTCCACTGTTTTTGAAATATAAAGTTTAAATCCTATAAAAAAATTAATATTTTAATAGGTAGGTATACAATTACTTTTTCAAATAAATTATAACTTGATTCCGTAGGTGAAACTTGTACTCTTTTTGTTCCATCTGGAGATTCTACACGTAATACCTGAAAAATTTTTCAAATAAATATACATTTATAAAATAATTGTTTAGGAAAGGTTATTTAACAGAATTAAATCATATGTACAGTATAACAAATAATTAATAACCTGGGAGTAGTTTTAAATTGTAATAGTTGTCGCTAAATTAAATTTTAGTTTTAGTGGAAAAAATACATTAGAAATATGAAAAATTGCTTGTTAAGTGCATCAAATGAATAATGTAAATAAAATAGAAATTAAACAATATTTGACATGCCGGATGTTTAAATTATCAATAGCCTGATTGGCATTTAAAAAGAAAATATTTTAAAACCAGTTAAACACTCAATGACACAGCACATTTATATGGAAAAAGGATACTATTTTATTTTGTAAGACAATAGAAATAATGTAACTCGATAACATTTAGTCATTTAGATACTCACTATTTGTCCTGCCATTTCTCTGCAGCATTTATTATTAAACACTAAAATACTTAATTATATCGTCTCAACTATAAAAATATGATGTGTAAAAGTTCGAAACCCGTAATACAAAACCAGACAAGGGAAAATTCAAAGAAAATTTTCGATATCAGAAGTGTTATCGATTCTACCAACTAACGATTACGTGTACAGTGCAGCGTCTAAAAATCGAAATTACGTTAAACTTGTTCGATTATTTTCCACATCAATTCATAAATGGTTTTTAATAGTTTAGATAGGATTTTATTATGTCAATATGACGCGAATTCGTGATCAGGTGCCCTATTTGTTGAATGGTATTAGCCAATGCTCGTCTGCAATAATTGTAATTCGTTAAAATAAAATCTATTGTATTAAAAAATGAGTATGCACTTTGCGGTAACACAATATGACAATCGGTTAGTTATCTCTGTTGGCAGCGCTGTATAAATGTTGACATTTTCCTTCACCAATTTTTAAAGTTTTTCCTTATCTAGTTGTAGAAAAATTGAATTTTTCATTTTTTCCCTTAAATGAGTAAAAACGTTTCCGTTTCATGCTGTGGTTGTCCTTCTCGAAGTTCGATGGTCGGAGGATAACGTCGGGCGCCGCTAGCACTGCATCGTAAGTTATAAAGTTAAAATTGTTTGCTTATTTTCCTGTACAAATGATTGTAAAATCAATTTATCTACAATCCAAGACATTTTTAGTTTTATTTTCAAATTAGTTTCATAAGGATTTATTGTGAAATCTAAAAACTTCGGTACAATGTAACACTTACAAATGCAGTAGACTTGGTCAAATGTTTTTATTAAGTTAAACCTGATGGCTGATAGGTACATTATTTTATTCTAATATACAGCTTACAACTCACTTATTGGTTTTTCCATAAAAAAATTGGTCCATAAAATAAATTCAAACATTTTTATTATATTTTTTTCACATCATAACCTTTTTTTATATATCGTATTTGTTGTAATGCCCAATAAATATTATTCATATTTATGGAAAATTTAGAATAAAAAAAAAAAAAATTTATCTATTGATTGTTACATTATTGTACATATTGGTAAAATCAAACTATTTCAGCTAGGAATGTAAACCAATATATTTAACAGTATTCTACTAAAATTATTTGGATATTGAACAATTTTTAGGAAAGTCTGAGACAATATTATATTGTTCTTATCACAATTTAATAAGAAACTATATTGAGTTGTAAAGAAATTAAAGAATCAATGACTAAAATAAGTATATATTTTATTGTATACAAGAATACAAACTAATTTTTAAATTCAATATTATATTTATGATTTAAATTATTTTACTTTTTTTAATTATTATGAATTAACCTAAGAATTCTTCATTTTAGTTTTAAATATCAGTCTAAATAATTTGTATTTAGTTGTAGGTATATGCAAAATTCTAACTATGTGAATTAACGCCGACATTTGCTTTTATTAATACATTTATATTTTGTATTACTAGGTATAATGCAAAATTTATAGAAAAAAAGGTTAACTTAAAATTAAAAAATAATAATGTTATTAAAGTTATTTATGCCTATTTGTAAAGAATAAAATATATTTTATGTTATTATTTTATACAAAATTATATTTTAAACAATTTTGGAATTTAAAATGTAGGGGATTATAATATGTGTGCTACAATTATATATATATAAAAAAAAACAATTGAATGAATGACCTCATTAAATTACATATTAGTTAAACAATAATCAGTTATTTTTATTTTTTTGTAAGGTATACTTCATAAAAAAAATACAAATAATGGTCATTTTAAAACTGTCAACTAATGGTTTTTTTTCATATTATAGGTATATGATTATGATTTATTAAAACCTGTGTAATTCCACAAAATAATATTAATTTAAGTATAAATTAGTTCTATTTCTTATATTTTACTTGTCTACAAAATGTAATCAATATTATTGTTATTATTGTTATTAATAATTTATTTTTTCTTAGAAAGCAAATATTTTATGATATCCTGAATTCTTTAGGCCTTAAAAGTATGAGAAATTGTAAAATACTAAATAAAACATTCATAATAATAATAAACATTTATTGGATATTACACAACTTACTTGTATTATAAGTAGTCTATTGACTTTTATTTATGAATCATAATAGTGTATACAGTTAAATAAAATTTATTTATTTGTTATTTTTATAGGAACAATAAACTCAAGATCTCAAAATATACCTATAGTAGTAAAAATAAAATACTGTATTCAATCTTGTGCCTATATTATGTATTTATATTCAGTTAAAAAATCTTGTGTTTCAATTATAACTTATAGGTTATCATTGTAGTTAATTTTGCTTGCAATTATTTGATAACTTGTTTAACATCTTCATGCTATTATTTATTGCTGTAGCCTGTAGATAATACATGTATACCATATACTAATTATACATGTTAATATACCTGAGAGCTATTACCCATAATTTCCTGATTAACATTGTTTTTATTTAATATAATTAAATGAAGAGTTATATTTAATTGAATAGGATGAAAATTAATGCAAATAATGTAAACCTGTAAATTGTTTCTATTTATTTTATTATTTTTAGAAATGACTCACTGTAGGCAGATTTATATAATATTATTCACAACATGAATTTACTTTCACTTTTATTTAAACTTCAATGTTGTGCATTTTTCAATTAATGAATTTTAAATAAAATACATCCATATTTTATTTTATGTATGTAAAATTAAAAAATTATATAGGTACTTTTAACATTTTAAAACTGATTAACTTTGTTATAAGTCTTAGACTAAAAACAAAAACAATTTCATTTCATTTTTATTAAACATTTAGTAATATTGTTATGTTGGTTTAAGATATTGTCTAATTGTATCTGTTGTCATTTTGTTTTATTTAACTTTAATTTTATGCCGTGACACAGCCAACATGTATGCCTGTCCTATCCATCTTTTATTTAAAAATAACTTTTTTCTAATAGTGTTGTCTAATAAATGGCTATACCTATAGTTTTTTGTTGCCCCTTCGTGAGCACATTTTTCACAGTACTTAAAGTATACAATCATTGTATGTTGAGTGATTTCACGTATTCACTATATTATATGATATATCATAGAACATAATATTGCAATATACTAAATACTAATTAATACTATTATTATTTATTAGTTATTACTTTACATTGTGCAAATTACAGTATAATAGTATATTTTTGTCTGTACTTATTCAACAAGTTAAACAATTAGTTAAAGGTCTTATATAAATATTTTTAATCATTGGTCTTAATAATGTTATCTAATTTATTTCCTTTAATTCCTGAGTATATAACTTTGACTATAAGATTGCATTTTATCATTATTTATATACATTTAATTTAGTACCATACAGTTTAAAAGTTAGTTTTTGTTTAAGAACTATTGTATTTATTAACACATTAAGTATTTATTCAAATTGTACAATCATTTCGGATAATAGGTATTCCTATTCCAATATTTAAACATTATTTATCTCCTATTTTTTTAAACAATTCTCAAATTGATGTTGATATTTACTCAAATTGTATGATAATTGTAGGCTCCTACCATTTGTGACTACAACTATTTAATAAAATAATTATTTTTGGTTTTTAGGTTATACATTTATACATTTTATGACAAGAATATGATATAATTATTTAATTAACTTATTCTATTTAAGTTTTATCCAAGCATAACGAAGATGAAAAGGCAGTTTTTTAAGGTTAAGCAATTTGCTGACCAGACATTTTCTAGGTATGATGATGTTTTTTTTTTTTATGTTATAAACTTATAAATATTTAAAACATTTTTATTGAATTTCAATTTAAAGGTCTGGTAAAACGGAAGCTCTTTCTGATACATTACAAACTGCAGAAAAACGAGTTGAATTTATAAAAAATGCATGTCAAAATACTACAAAAAAATTATTATCTACATTAATATCACCTGGGCTTGGCCATGATGCTCCTGCACGCGAAAAACGACTTGTAAGTACCTAATATATTTAATTTTTTTATACAACAATAATTCTTTTTTAATGTTTCAGAAAAAAATGCCTGATTATTTGCTAGCAATGGCAATGCTTGATAATGGTCCTAATGAAGAAGATAATTTATTAAGGTGAAATATTGTTTATTTAATACTTTTATAGTTTGCATTAAAGCTAGTGATACATAAACATATGAATGGATAAAAAAAGTCCCTCCATAATACTCATTGAGTAAAAGAATCAAGTATTTTTTTATGGTGAAATAAAATTATAATTACTTTTAGATTTACTAATTATAATCCATAGTTTGTTAATGTATAATGGCTTGATTTAATATGACTTAAACTTTAAATATATATATATATTTTTAAATTTAAATTTCAAGTTTATTTTAAATGTTTATTATTTTTCAGACAAGTATTAGTGGAATGTAGCAAAGTACAAATATGTTTAGCTAATGCAGGTGTAGATTATGAATCACGTATTGAACAAACAGTGCTTAGTAAGCTACAACAAATTCTTGATGTAGATGTGCCAAATATTATAAAGCAAAAACGATTACTTACTAAATTGGTGCTTGATATGGATTTAGCTCGAGCAAAGTAATATTTCTTTATATTTAATACTAAAACTAAATTATATATTTTTATAATTATTGCTCTATTATATAGACATATATACTAATTTCCTTTGTAGTCCATACTTTTGTATTAATATTTAAATTCAAAATGGTATTTATTGAATAAAAATAGTTATCAGTATTAAGTTTTATATTAGTTATATGAATATATTATTTTTGATTTCTTTTTTAAAGATACCAAGGAGTCTTAAAAAACTCTAATTCTGGGAGTTCTCATACAAATAAAGTAGATGCAGTTAAAGAAGAACTAGAAGATATAGAATTAAAAGTTGAACAATGCAAAGTATGTGTATAAAATATTCAATATTAGTTATTCCTTTTAAATAAATGTATTTTTTTTTACCTACATTAAGGACTCTTTAGCATCAGAAATATTTCAGTTAATATCGCGAGAAGCAGAAATTTCATCTGTTCTTATGGAATTAATAAAACATCAACGTTCTTACCACCAAACTGCATTAGCCGTTTTGGATGAAATAGTTCCTGAGTTAGAAACTGTTATTGGTATGTTTTATAATCTTTTGATATTTTATAACTATTAATTAATGCATTTTATACAGATGGTAACCCTTCAAAGCCAGTTTTTGGTCAAAAACTTGAAGACCATTTAAGAGTTACAAAAAGACGAATAGCCTATCCAATTGAACTGTGTATTTGTGCTTTATTGGAAATGGGCGTGGAAGAAGAAGGATTATTTCGAATTGCAGCTGGTGCTTCTAAAGTACGATGCATGAAACTTAGATTAGATTCTAATTGCCTAGATTTAGAATCAGCAGTTGAATACAGAGATCCTCATATAATAGCTGGAGTTTTAAAATCTTATTTGAGACAGTTACCTGAACCTCTATTAACTCATCATTTGTATGAAGAATGGATGGCTGCAGCTAAGTATGTATACAATTTGGTTTCATTTATAAACTACCTAATATTATTTTATGATTATTATTAATAATTTTATAATTTTATAATGTATTCTAATTATTTATTAGATTACAAACTAGTGAGAGTAGACTTCAAGCAATCCTAAATGTTGTACAAAAGTTACCCCAATCAAATTTATATAACTTACGATATATAATTAAATTTTTGGCCTTGTTGACTAAACATCAAGATGTAAATAAAATGAGCCCACAAAATTTAGCTATAGTTATTGCACCTAACCTTTTATGGACACCCGAAGATAAAAGTGATAATATAGGGTAAGAATTCTTATGTATTGAATTTTATATTGCTTATTATTCTTTTTTTTTTTTTGTTCTATGAACTAGGTTAAATATGAACGCAGCTGCATGTCATAATATCATTGTAGACTGTCTAATTTCCCATTCGGATTGGATTTTTCCTGGGGGTAAAAATGAAATATTTGCTAGTAATTAATATATTTTCATTATTAAATAATGAAATCGTTTTAATTTCAGAAGAAGAATTTTATATCACATTAAAGGTATTGGACGTAAATGATTTTAATGGCCATAAAAGATCAAGTAGTGGCGATACACATTTGATATATACAAATGATACTTTTGACACAAATTTGAAACGAAGTAGATCTAGTACTAATATTACTGATATGAGGTATTTAATGTTTGTGTGTTTATTCTATACATCGTTGTAACCATGAAAAAAGTGACCATGTGAAAATTTTTAACATTTTATGTATAACTATAAATTTGGTTACTTTTTGCATATTGGCAACTAAGTTTTGATTTAAACATGCAAAAACTGATCAAGTGAAATAATAAAGGAGAAATGCAAATTTTTTTTTGTACTTAAATTGAGTTAAACAATCTATATATTTTTTATAATAAGCTTAAACGATAACATTACTAGTATATATGATGGAGAAGCCGCCCACTGGCGACACTTCTGTAAGTGATACAGACTTAAAATTTACAAATAAAACCTTAAAAAATTTCACTTTGTCACTTTTTGCATGACGACGATAATATGTGTGTTTTATTTAATTATTATAAGACTCTTAAAACATTTATTGAACTATTTAAATTAATTAATGAAGTATAAAATTTGATTATGATATATTTAGCCCTCCATCAGAGAGTCCAAAACCGCACACAAGAGGACGTAAAAGTAAACCTGCTCCTGTCCCACCATCACCAACAATTAAGGCAAACAACATATTTGAAAGTCCTCCAGTCACTATAAAAGACCAAGATAAAGCAAATTGTGATAAACCTCCGCCCGGTTCCTTAGTGAAACCTAGTCAAACTACCGAATCTCCTAGAGAAAAGTTACCAGCTGCTGATACAGGTTCTTTAAAACGCCCTGTTAAGCCTGCAGTTGCTCCACGCACAATACTTGAAACGTCTGATGATACAGTTTTCCGTAAACCTGCCATACCTGAACGACCAGCATCTTTACAAAGACCATTAAGTTCTTCATTTAGGAGTCTTAGAATATTAACAGATGTTTCTAATGATAAAGGAGATGTAATAATAATTTAATTTTGATATGCAAACTTCAATATTTATTTCTTTTTTATGATTATAGGTGGATCAAGGGCCTATGTTGGAAAGAGCACACTTATACACTGTGTCTAAACAACAAGTTTCATTGATACAAGTTGGTGATCAATGTGACGATAAAGAAATTAACCAAAATCAACATACTGGTTAGGATTAACTATTAATTATTATTGTATTTAATTTTACTTTTAAAATAAATATTTTCAAAATGCCTATTGAGGATATAATTGCTTATTTATATTTCAGATATAATAGATACGTATTATACAAACCAAGAGAATCCAAATGATGACAATGGTGGGTATATAAGTCCAAATTTTTCTAGTCACCGTCATATACCATCAGACATCCAATCTGGTTAGCATAGTAATAATTATTAAATTATATTTTAATTTTAATCTGAAATTAATTTTAGGACAATTACCAGCATCAAAAACACCAACAAGAACTCAGCGACCCATACCTCCACCTCCTCCACCCCCAGTTTTATCTACTAAAAAAGAAACCGAAAGTACAGATTTATAGCGTTAGAAAAAAGTGATAGAAAGTTAAAATTTGTTTTTATTTCATTATTAATACATTGACCAAAGAAACAGTAAAGGTTTTTTGAGATCAATTTCACTGACGAAAGAAGCATTTAATAATTTCTATTTTGTGACCTTTGCCTACCATTATTTATTTATTTATTTATTTATTAATTAATTAATTTTTATTTTTTGTTAACTTGAAATATTTTATCTTTTATTTATATATACGTACATATATTATTTAAATTATGTAAATTATTATTGCAACATATTTTTCTTGAAAACAAATTGTTGTGTACCTATTTACAGATTGTAATTTAATATTTTTAGATTTTATATATAATTTATAGGTACCTACTTCCTCAAATTTTTTTACTAAACATACATTTTAATATACTATGTAATACAGGGTAACTAAAAATTGTAGTTGAAATTATTAAAAAATGCGGATGTGTTGAATTATATATTATTATTTTTACTTATTTTCCAGAAGGTCAATTTGCACCATATAAAAATGTTTATCAAAAGTAAAATCAACCATCTTGAAACTTTTGGTCTACATATCTTCAAAATAAAAGTTTGATGTTTTAACTATTTTTGTAATTATCAATGGGTTTAAGCCCTTTAATGAAGTATATATATTATATAACATTATATATAAAAAAGTCAACTAACACATAGACATAAAACAAAAATATAAAATTTCAGAAAATTAAGATATTTAAAATTTAAGAATAAAAATTATTAATATAAAGCTTCACATTTTAAGCACATTGGAGAAAAAATAAAAACATTAATACTCTTAAGATAAGGCTGTACAAGCCAACTATAAAAAACTCTGAATATAAAATAAATTTAGATTGTGTGTACTTTTATATGTACTGGATAATTTTTTAAAACATTAACTGGTTACAGGAACCCAAACAAGTTAAAATCACTAATAAAGAGTACCTACATCTGTCGCAACATATCGGAACATTAGAATCAATAAAATGATTCTGATTTGATTGTAATAAATTCAAATACATTATTAATGGTGTTGGAGCCTGTGTGTTATCAGTACAAAAAAATGTTTTATAAGAAAAACTCACTTCGTTAATTTTTGTGTTTATTTAAGATAGTAATTAAAATATAAAATATAATTTTAAAATTTTATGAATTTTGGAAAATTTGAAAAACCGGTTTTTACACAGGAAAAGACCGGCTTCTTGCTGAGATGTATACAATTACATAACCTTGTGTTTTATTCCCCAAAACAGACAAATTAAATGAATGATACAGGGGTTTTTTAATGATTTTTCCTGACTGCACAAACTTATTCCTACTCTTGGATCTTAGTAGGGAATTTGTCTACCATCAATTGACAAGCTAATTTCTTTTTAATTTTTGTGTTAAACTTTTACATCAAATGATGGTATAATAATGAATATAATTAACAATTATAAATTTTAATGGAAACCTTTTTTTTTAATTTGAGGTTTATGCAATTATTGTTTTATAATATACAATAATTAATCATTCTGAAAATCTTTTTTGCACTGCACAAACTAACAATTTTTACTGCTTAATATCTTTTCTCACTGCACACTAAAAAAAACCTTGGGCCGCCGCCCAAATGATAATTAAGTCTTAAAATTCACACAAATTTAATATTTTTAATAGACTCAGAATTGAGCCTACTGTGCAAATCTCCCCAAATAGCGCTTCATTTGGCTTACACAAAAAAGTTGAAATAATTATTTTAGGATTTCTAAAAATACATCACTACATCACAATGAAGTTGCATGGCATTATTTTTTTATTAAAAATTTATAGTGTAGATGGGCTGTAAAGTCTCAACCTGTTTATTAATTACCAAAATACTAATTAACTTCATGAATACAAATTTGAATAGGTAATATTTATATTACTTATATCTTAATGAACATCATTTAGGTTGAGATAATATATTTATTTTAAAGATGAAATGAAAAAACACATTTTTTTTTAATGATTGTAATACATATAAATAAATCTACTAAATATTTAATATACAATTTATTTTTATAAAATTTAATTATTCAACTAAATATATTGTTGTGTGACCAAATTAATAGTCTTTTTTTAATGGTGGTGAAAGATTTCTTTCTAAAACCGGAGGTTCATTGTATGAAATTTTCTGATCATCTTTTCTTTTAAGTTTTTCTTCTAAAATACTGGGTATAGATGGTGTCTCTACATTAGAAATTGTACGTTCTACATTGTAACCAATAATACCAGCCACAAAAGCTATTGGGAAAGTTATCATTGGCACGTACCTTAACAAAATCCTATACAAAACCATGGTGAATCTGAAAAATTAAATAAAAATTATATGGTAATAAATATAATGTATGTAGCTTGGCAATAAACAATTTAGTAGGGATAATTAACTGTAAATAGTTAACAAACATTAAATTGGTGAAAATGTCAAGTTTCTTTGATTATTTTATTTTTGATCGATTTTGATAACCTTCGACCTTGTGAACTATAATTCATAAAATAGATGTGAAAATTCCTTATGTTTCTTATTTCTTCAAAAGTTGTATGCTCGGTACAATTGTTGAAACAATCAAAAAATTACCTAACTTAAGAATACGATCAACATCATATTTTTTAATCTGTACCTAGGTCTATATGAAACTTAGGGAGCATTACTATACTTAAAAAGTGGTGAGATACATTCTAAAAAACCAAAGAATTTAAATTCTTAAATTTTTTTTTTTTTTTATTTTACACAATAATATATACAATCTGTACAATTATGCACAATTAGCATATTTGATAAGGGTTACAATAATACATGAGTAAGAAGCCACCCATTAATGGCACTTGACTGGGAGTTGTATGAAACTAGCTATATTTATATATACTGATTTTTTTTTTATATATTAGTTCCCTAGCAAGTCACAGCACCAGCTCCTTTTTAAGCGACGCCTGGGGTTGCCAGGTAATATTTGGATGGATAGGTTTTTAATGAGTGGGTCTTGGTGTGTTTGGGCATGAAAGATTTTGTAACAGTTTTTATTGCTAGGTCATTATGTATAGTGTAATTCGAAACAAAGGGTGGAGCATTAGTAATTTTCCGAAGAACAATATTCTGAAAACGCTGAATTTTGTTTGTATTGGACGCTTTTGCTGTACCCCATAGTTGGAAACAATATGTCCATAGAGGTTTGAGTAATGTTTTATACATAAGAACTTTAACTTTTAAACTGGAGTGTTTGTTATTTGTAAGTAGCGTTCGTAGTCTGCGAAGACGAGCGTTTAAGGCAAGTCTTTTTATACAGATATGGCTATTCCAAGTGAGGCACTTATCCAAGTTAAGTCCAAGATATCTAACTGAGTCAGATGTGGGAATAAAATTCTTAAATTAACTTATTATTTTAAATAAAATCTTACATTTTCTACTTTAAACTTGAAGGTTGTGGTAATCTATATTTGTGCATTTCAATCTCAGCATCAAAATATGAATTTTTATGGTAACTAAAATATTGTGGATTCTTGTAGGGACCGTTTTCTGCTGCTTTCTTAACACGTTCTGCAATGTAAAAATCAATTTAATAGAAAGAATAATAATACTATAGGTACTCTGTACACCTAGAGAATATGAGTGCGCTGAAACCAAAACTAGACACTTTCTGCTACAAATCCAATAAGAGAGTAATCTGTGAGGATCTATATATTTTGTATGTGCGTTTAGTTATATTCTCTCGGTGGACAGTATATAGATATCAGTAAATTTTTGTAAACAAATTAAATAATTATTTACCTGGTGGTGGGTTAGAAATGATAACCTTGGAACTCAAACCTTTAACATTAGATATTATGTCTTTTGGTTTTTCAGTTGTGGCCACGTATCTGCGGAACTAAAAATGTATCTTCTTAAAACTGGTATAAATACATATTATAGTCATTAATAAAATTCAAAAATAATTTAAAACCAATATGATTTTACTTTTGACATTGACTTAATAGAATATCAATAGTATAAAATATAAGTAATAACTTTACCTGATGGTTAATCAGACATGATCTTGTTACAACATTGTTTAAACTCATTATTTTAAGTTGAGATGAATATTATTCGCAGTTAGTTGAAATAAAATTTTCAAATATTATACGCTATTGTGCAATAAAATATTAACTTACCACAATGGTAATTGGTAAGCAGTAATTTGTAAGTACAAACTACAAACCTTACTACTTATCGACATAGTTATCAATTATCACATGTTTTTCTCGATTCATCTTTGGCGATGGGCACAGATAATAAAGAAAAATTCTAGATATTTCATTATCTATTTTATTATCAAACATATGGTTGGCCCAGTAACACCATATTATTTAGTAATTATTTTCCCATTTGAAAATTAAAGCCGTTGAAATCGGTCGTTTTTTCGTGCATTTTCCAATAAACAAAAGAAAATAAGGTATCATTTTTGATTTAGCTCCCATGGGATTTTTCAAATTTATTTTTTTTGAAATATTTTGAAATTTTTGTCTGTTTTGTAGGAAATTAATTTTCATTTACATTTTTTGGTTAACACTATAGTAAAAGTGCATTTTTTTAAAAATAACAAAATTAATTTTTTACTATTATATTAGTATAGGTACTAATATTAAACAATACAACAAATCGAAAATACATTTCCTACAAAACCTAGAAAAGAGAATAAAGAATAAAAGTATGTTTTCAAAATTAAAATCGGGCTTTTGGTACTGACTACTCTAGATGAACTTTTTTCACACTTGTTGCGACTTTCTCAGCCACTTAGCCACAGGACTACAGGAGTTGAAACTTTTTTGATAATACTAAATAGTGACATTTGATTGAGCGTATTGTGCGCTATGGAATTACAAGAATCATAACTGTAGTTTATCTTTCATTACGTACATAAATCGATCGAGAAACTCATACACAGTCATAATATATCACTCCGGTGGATATAGATATTGCCTAAATCTAACCCCTTAAAAATGGTCCGCTTTCATTATAATAATAATAATTTGAAATTATAAATTATAATATAGAAAGATATTATTATGGATTATTATGCAACTACAGCCACCGAATACAACTCAGAATAGATATTAAATAGTGTCAGAATTCAGAGTATCTCAGTGGCGTAGCCACAGGGGAGGGCCAATTTTACCTAAAAGCCAAAACGTTTGAATGCAAATGGACACAACGTTTGGACTCATAAAATAAAAGGTACCTACCTAGCTATTTTATAATTTTACCTGGTAAATCAGAAAACGTTTGGATAAACATAATATACAATATATGACTATCAGATATAAACTTTATTACACCTGCATCAATATAATATAATATATTAGCATAATATGACTATACAGATTTCTTTATTCATTAAGACACTCAGTACCCACCTCAGTTTTATTCGTTTTTCTAAACTATACAAACAGTACGGTTGTACGAATCATGAATGTGAATATTACTTGAATTTTTTGAAACTCGTTGTGATAAAAATTGCGTTATAACTTGATAATTTTAAATGTAGTGGAATTAGAATAAATAAAGACGAGGAAATAAATTAATGAATCTATTGTGTTATATTTTCAAGCCTTATACTTTTATACAATAAAAAATAGAGAAGTATAGTAGGTTAACCTATAGGGCGTATGAAATATGAAACACCTGTAAACCGGTTTATAGGTGTCGTGAATCACGTAATTTTCGTCTCCCAAGTATTATTCATTTTCATAATTTTTGGGTTTAGTATTTTATATTATGGTATGGGGGCACAGGTAGGATATTATTCCGGATGATCGGATCATTATTGTGGTTGCAACGACGATCGCCAACACAATGGATTCTCACCTGCAATTTTGCACTCATTCTATATTTTATTATTACTATTATTATCGATTACCGACATTTTACAAAATATTATACAGTTCTCCGAAAACCTTCGTCACGTGAATCGTTATTGTCCGGAACAGTTTACAATTCGTATTTGAATTTTACAAGACGCTCGCGAGCAGATTCTGCAGATTCTCTATAGTCTATGGAAACGATATCCTACAAGACAGATGTTGTATATAAATATAAAATATACGCGGATGCCAGTTTCAATAATGAAAATATTTTTATTATAGTATTATTATTATTTTATAGTCAGCTGGTTTCAGCAATGGGTTGGTCGATTTTTTAATATGATGTAATGCATTTGCAGGGCAATATTTTATCAATGTAATTTCCCTTTTATTTTGACTTACTATAGGTATAGTATTGTTAAAAATGTATCTATGGTTATTTTTTGTTTATTATTAAAAACCATAAATCAAAAATCGTCTTAAACATTTTTTAAATTTTCTATGTTTGAATTTATATTTTATTGAAATTCATCAATTAGGTACTTGATAAAATTTAATATTTGGATGTTGTGAACATATAAATCCATATTTGATACCTATACTCAATATTAGATACACTCAATATTGCAATAGACAACACTAACATTATAACGACTTCACGTTTCTAATAATTATTGAGCACAACTGATATACCATTTGATGAATTTACATAAATAGATATTATAAAAAAAATAGTCAATACTTTTCGTCGTGAGATAAAAATGTCCTCTCATACCAACGCTTATAAACACGTTATTATTATGTCATACTCGCCGAAACACAACAATTTTCTTATGCGGGTAATAGGAATACTATAGTACACAAACACAATAGTTAATAATACAATATTACACAATTTATTAGGTACTCCGTTATTGAAATATAATAATAAATAGGGCTCGGATTGAAATGCCCTTAAAAATATCGAAAAATGCCTTTAAAATTAATTGATTGCCTAAAAACTAAAAAATGTCCTAGGAAAATTCCCCAGCATCGAACCAGGATTTCTTCAGAAACTAAGATAAATTTGTGGATTGTTTTATTTAAAAACCAGATTACCTTAATATGTTGTTTTAGTACAATATTATATGTGTATTTGTATATTGTTTTTCTTTTTCGTAATATTACTATAAATAGGTTAAAAAATTACCTTTTCAATAAATAAAAAACCTCGAAAAATGCGAAAATAGATCGTTATAGCAAAGTGTGTACTTGAAAAACATTTGTATCTTGGAAAGCATAGTGTCAAACATTCCAGAAAAAATATGCAAATGCATCAAAATCCTAATCCTAATAAAAAATAATAATTTAAGAAATAACTGCAAAAGCAAGACAAGTCCACTCTTTATTGAATAAAATAATGGAAATCATTCCAGAACAAACAGCAACAATCAGATAAGACCTTTATAAATAACATAAGAGACGTTTAGCTTTTATAGTAAATGGACTTATCTAGTTTTATTTTTTTGATGCAAGAATCAGATCTCTCTCAGAAGTCTGGAATTATTTTATTTTTGCTGTAAATAATGGTCATATTTTAACTAAATCTAAGTAAATATAAGTATTAAAGTATGCATAGGTACATTCTACAATTCTACATCTTCGTTAATGTCAAATACACCTACCTAGTTTTATTTTATTTAAAAAAAAATTATAATTACCTATGGGGAAAAATCAAATATGTCCTATAAGATTTGACTATAGTCGGATCAAGTTTATTACAATTTTATAAAATGTATTATTTAGATCATAGACGAACCAACAATCTTCATTCATGTCCACTGTCCTATACCTTTCATAAAATCCCAAATCGTAATTAAGTATAATTTATTATTAAACCATAAAAGTGATTTTTCTATCATACTGAAAAGTTTCAAAAAGTGGACTAGTCTGAATTTTGCAGCAAGTCCTTCAATTGCTCAATATATTTTATTTTAATATGTATAAATTACTCGGTCTATAATTGTTTTAAGGGCTTTTTGTTTAATCATTCAGTTTTATTTTGAGTAGATTTGAAAACATTTTAGCTTCCTTTATAATTAATATATTAAAACTGTTTTTATATATTATCAATTTAAAAACGATTGATGAAATAACGATTTGCAATTTTTGATCGGGAAGTTTATATAATTCCTCATTCTTTCCTAGTCGACATAGGTACATTTTGTAATGATATTATTATAATAACGTTATTCTAATATTATAATCTCGAGAAATATTAGTATAATGTTAAAATAATATTTTTAAACAAAAAATTGCTGTCTTGGATAGTTGGCAATCTTTTGCGGAATGAAAAACAGTAGCTTAATCTTGAGTTACCCAAACTTTCAACTTTAAATTGGTGAAATGAGTTAATTAACTTATTGCCACTAATTCTGGTGGAATCAATGAAATCCTAAAAGGTATAATTGACCCAAACCCAATATACGCTTGTTATTATATTATATAGATAGGTTACAAAAAATGTAGTGTAGTATTATATTATATTAGTTATTAATTATTATATACTGCTCTGTATGATTATACAGAAATTGATGAAATTAATATTGTTAATGTTTTATTTTTTATATTTTATAAGAAGCTCTAGATATTGTTAAGAAATATCTTGGTAATTTAAAATGAGTTTTTATTTATGGACACATTTTCACAGTTTAGATTATTAATTTATTATCACGTCAATATTGTGTGATATTTTGTTTTCAAATTAGGTGCACTTAAAAAGTTTATATTTTGTAAGGTATATTCTAGTATATTACATAATTAACACATCTAAGATATGGCTATTGCCTATTTTATGTACATAAATTATAATGTTATGCTATTATAATGTCGAAAATAGAATAATTTTACAGATATCGATTATTACTACAAACATAAATCATATTGTTCAAACTTTAAAATTCAAATAATATTTTTATAGTTTATGAGCCATTCAGCCGTATAACTTTCAGATAGTATGTTCAAATAGTTGTTATAACGAATAAGCAATATTATTTCTTAAGACAATGCACGTAGATCATTATTATTATTGTGTTACATTACAAAAGAATTTGATTAATGAAAATAAGATTTTTGATAGGTGTATGCCGTACAGGATGTTTTAAATAATTTATACGTTTTAGATTTTTTGCGATACACGTCGCGAATCAGTACAATAAATCTTAAACTCACCAAACATGTTTTTTTCTTAATTTACTATAGATACACATAAAAAACAATGAATTATTCATGTTATCTAATGGTTAAAAAGTTACCAGAAACAGTCAACATTTAAATTTCAAATGCCTTGCAGTAAAACTACTGAATTTATCTGATTATTTAAAGTTATTTTTCACACTATTTTTTAAATATTTATATATAAAATAAATGATGAACTAAAAACGTGGGCCGAATTCGTAGCCTAATTTACATTGTGGTTGCATACAGTGGAAATGCTAATATTTATCAGATATAAATGTGTTAATATTTTAAAATATAAAATGTAATTTAAATATTTAAATTGAATAGAAATAAATAGCATATGGAATATTATAGGTAAATAATAAATTAAGTTTTAAGTTTTAATTTTTTATGTTGATTATTATCTAATAGTAGGCACCTATATATATTTTTGGAGGTATAATCAACAGCCTATTTACACTCATATTTATTATAACCTTTAGTTCGTTTTATCTACATTTTTACTGACTATAATATATTATTATAATATCTACCATTTATATTATTTTATTTTATATTAGGTAGGTACCCTGTACCTACTGACCACTGCCCATCTATAGGCTATTACACTAAAATATTTATAATAAATTGTATATACAAAACTACAAAACTAAATTCAATTTTCTATAAAAATCATTGTAACGTACCTACCTATAAAAAAAGGTCAACTATAACAACAATCAAAATATTCGTTGGACGTTGGAGCCACCAAGTCTGTGACAATATTGAAAGGGATGAACGATCTCCGATAAAACGCATTTATGTTAACATGTGTGTATTCGGGTATATATGTGTGTAGATTGGACTGATAAAATTTTTTTGAATGGCACACTTCTCTAAATGGACCCTAGTTTTTCGGTGAGTTGAGGGTATATAAGTATAAATATACTTATAAATATTTTTTTTTTAAAGAGGTGTATCGACGTATTACGACAACTAACATGTTTTTTAATAATAAACATCCATTCAGCCATGGTTAATGTATAAGTTTGTAATTTTATTTGTGTTATCGTTCAGGTGTAGATTAAGCCATCAATTCATCATAATTATCATATAAGTCATAATATTATATCATTAATGATTAAGTTAAATCATTAATTTATAAAATATCTATCTATGAAAATTATTAAATAAATCATAAAAATATTTGCTAACTATAATTATATAATAATATATGCACTAGAATTTAAAATATTTCTTATACATATATTTATTATTTACCATATCTATTTGAATGAACAATAATATAAAGATTGGTATTTGGTGTATAATGTGCAGGTTGGTCTAACAAGATAAATTCGATTAAGCTACACAAATTTTAAAACGGATTACTCTCAGAAGTTTTATGCCACGAAGTCTAAGATTAAATTTATATGTAAAACTGTAAAAGATTAAGTACAGTTGTCATTTAAATATGTTTATTTAAATAAAAAATTGAGTATAAAATACCCGGAGCGTTTAAACGCAAATGAGTCTGAACCTGTTGTAGGTGTGTGTAGATGTGTGTTACCGTACACGATTTCAGATTTTTTTATGTTACGTGTTAGATTCTACAATGGTGGTGTACTTCGTGTCCCGAGACGTGAATAAATGAGAAAAAATAAATAGCTATTACTTTGCACTTGACGGCCGATTTTGTCTGGCTCATTGCCTCTTTTTACAATAAAATAGGTACATTCTTTCTCTTACAGGCCGAAGTTCAAACCAAATTTATATGAGGATACCAAAATGGACGTTCACATAAAATGAATGTGTTTTTTTTTCCGTTTTATTTTTCTCATAACGTGTTATGTGTCATATATCATACATATCATTTAAATACTGAGCTATGGTACAGCATCGGGAGTCAGGACCGGGTGTTAAAGTCTTTGTGTACGACCAGAATGGAATGCCCTATTGTACGGCGTGATTTTAGACAGGGGTTCCCAATAATTCTCTACCATCACATTTCAAGTATAGAAAATATTGAGCGCGTGTCTTTCGAAAAACCCATATCGAGTAAACTTGTTAAAATTATATAGGTACCAACTGTGTCCTATTTCATAACCAGCAATTTTCTTTTGTGACTACCGAGTTTTTACAAATTATTGATACCCGGTCATTTAGTTGATAATCGGCTGTCGGTACAGATGAAAATTATAGAGTACTAAACAATTTATATTTAAACGTTTCTTACTTCTTTATAATGACGTTTCCCATTCAAATATTATATATAAAATCACTAATATTACCTATAATATATTGGTATGTAAATATAAAATACAATATTATTATTTTATTTAGAAAATTGTGATTAAAAATAATACACAATTAAGAAAAACTTATTGAACCAATTATTTAATTTAAACACATTATTCTGGTTAAAAAACTGGTGTGTGAAGAGTATCTGGTTATTAACTTCACAAAATCGATTAACGAATTGTAGTATTCTTATCGCAATTAAACATGGTTGTATAGATCATCTAATTTTTTTTCCTACAACATCACTATTTATAATAACAGAGAAAATAGTTTGTTTTTAGTTACGGCGTATTAACGTTTTTTTTACGGAACACAGTTTGAGTACCATTATATGTTATTGAACGCGGTACAAAACCAGTTCACACCTTTTATTGTGCAGCGCAAGAATAAACGCGCCTACTGGATCTAGACAACCTTCGCAGTGAATTATTTATTAACGCGTATATTTCTATATTTTATTAATATTTTTTTCTCCCCATTTCCAATTACATTTTTCACAATTTACTAATCCCACACACACTAGCGGTATTATTTATCTCCGTGACACTTCATTATAATTATTGTTGGGTTTCTGATGCTCCGAAACTGAAAAAAAAAATCATCTACCTACACACCAACTGTAATCCTTTCTACCGGTTGGAAAAAAATTAATATTATTCTACTAAATGTTATACGTACGTTTATCTATATAATATAGGTAGTAAAAAATATTATTATGTGCCCACTTTAGTTGTCATACCTTCTACCTATCAAATTTTTACCATGATAAATATTTAAAATATCACACTTATTTTCCATAAACTATACATGGGAACCTATCTATTTACTAATATTATTCAACTATTTTTTGTTATGAAATATGTTCACTATTAATATTAAATACTAAAATATTGAACAATTACCTATTTGCAGTCATGTATAAAATGTAAATTACAAGTAGTATAGGTACACAGAAACACTCGTTTTTTTGTTCAAAATACTTATACGTCAAATTATTATTATTTTATTTTTATATAAATCACGACAAGATTGTCAACGAAATATTATGAGTTCCATGAATAATTTATTTCATTTATTATATACTGATAAAGTTCGTTATTCGAATAATTAAATAGAGAACTATAGTTACTTATAAAAATTATGTTTTAATTTTAAAATATAAGTATTAAGCATATTATTCAAGTATTCTGCTATATTAACTATATACGTGTACCAAGTACCAACTACATATGTCCTATATAATACATGTAAATATGATATAATTATTTATGATTTATGATCCAAATAAATACATTTTGTTTGATATGCATGAGCAGAAAAAAAGAATCAATCTTCAACTTTGAAGGTGGTTTCTTGTAGCAAATTGGATCTATAGTGTTAATAGTTGGTACCTTGAGGTGTCAATTATAAAAATGTTGGGACAGACTTATGTCTAATTCTTTTATCCTATATATACACATTGTAAAATCAATGTAGTTTATAGCATATATTATGATTAACTATATGATAGTTAAATAGGTCATAAATTAGTCAATAAACTTACGAACAAGTGAACAACGTAAATAAGTTCGAGTATAACTAACTAAAATTAGTCTTAATTTTTTGAAAATGTAGAAAATAATGATATAGGTACGCAATGGCTTAAACTTTAAAGTTTCAAGTGCCTGCAACGATTAAAAGATTTTGAATTATAACCAAAAAACTAAAATCATCGGCATCCGTTTAAATACCCATTTTCGTTAACACTTCAAATCAAATGTCTATAAAACAAATTGTGTATGAGTATTTTCGATACATAACGGCAACGAGAACAACTCATGGGGAACCTTGTATTAAATTAAAATTTAATAAGCCTCAGGTATACAAATTGAATAGTTTATACATTTTTAACTATAAAATTTGGATAATGTTTGAACATAAAATTTGACGAATTTTGTCAAAATTTAATTTTATACAATTATGAATAAAAAAAGTGGACAAGTGAATGTCGCTCTGTTGTACAGTAGGTTACAAGTGGGTCACTGAAATGGATGGTGTTAAATTTGAATTCAATGATATAATATCATTGTATAAGAAAAACGATTCTGAGCGAAAACGGTCGGTTAGTATGATATTTATATTACTAACTACTAAGTATTTACATAGTAATATACATTTTAAATGTGTTTAATTGTCAAAATTTAAACTTTAAATAGTTATAAAAAAAATTGTGCCTATGTATTTTTCATATTTTTCACTGATATTGTAACAATATATCAGGAGCCTTACATTAAATTTTCACGCTTTTTTACCCAACAAATAAAATTGTATTGATATATATAGAAAAAAAAACTAAAAATATTGAAAACTGACAATGTCCGTAAACAGCTCAAAAAGAGTCAAATTATTTTAAAAATTTTATGGTGTATAGAAAATGCTAATATAAACATTCAGTGAAATTTTCAAGTATTTACAGTCATACGTTTTTTAATTACAAGGTACAACAAAATAAGAAAATCGTTACACGAGAAATCGAGTGAATATCAAATGTTGTAAAAATATGAATTTCAAACGCTCATAAAAATTTAATTTGACTTTCTTGTAGACATTTTTTTTTTAAAAAGGTAGATAAACTTATGGATAATCTTGTATTACATTTTCAAATCTTAGATTGAAAAAGAAAAATTTTTATGAATTCTCAACTCAAAATAATTTGTTAGTTTTTGTGATTTTTCCGTATTTTGTCAATATTTGAACTTTAAATGCTTATAAATAAAAACTGTGACTAAGGATTTTTAATTTTTTTCAAATGTCATTGTAACAATATAGTATGAGCCTTGTATTAAATTTTCAAGCTTTTTTAACTAACAAATAAAATTTTTTGATATTTGTAGAAAAAAGAACTAAAAAAAATGGAAACTGAAAATGTCCGTAAACAGCTCAAAATAAGTCAAAATATTTGGAAAATGTTATGGTGTATAGAAAATGCTAATATAAACATTCAGTCAACATTCATGTACCTACGGTCATTTGTTTTAGAGTTGCACCAAAAACCAAAATCGATTTTCTCGAAAACAGATTTTGCGTAAAAATTCCCGTTTTTCCTTAATTTTTCTTTTGTTTTTCACGTCACGTTTGAAAACTACTGGGGAATTTTTACTTTTGACCCCCCAAAGTACCAACTAGATTCACTTTCCTATCAGAAAAGATACTGTTGAAGAAAATCCAAGCACTTTTACTGTCCTAAAAGGTGATGAGACTCAAAAAAAAAAATAAAAAAATAAAACACGCATCATTGTAAAATCAATACATTCATCGCTTCGCTCAGAATCTAAAAGACTAATCAAATTGGAAACTGAAAATGTTCCTAAACAGCTCAAAATAATTGGAAAATGTTATGGTGTATAGAAAATGCTAATATAAACATTTGTGCCACATTTTAATGTGAACTATAATTTGGTTCATTAAGACAAATATTCAAATTAAATATAATGGTTATAATTTATTATCATTGATTTTTGTTTTATTATTTTTTATTATTATTAAATTTGTATCAGTAATCACTAATAGAGGTACCAACAAGTTTCTCTTTAAGTTTTTTTTACATAGGTAATATAATATAATAGATATTATATACCAACCGTTTCATACAGTTACTATTTTTAGATTCTGAGCGAAGCGATGAATGTATTGATTCTACAATGATGTGTGTTTTTTTTTTTTTATTTTTTTATTTTTTTTTTTATTTTTTTTTTTATTTTTGTGTCTGTCATCACCTTTTAGGACAGTAAAAGTGCTTGGATTTTCTTCAATAGTAACTTTTCTGATAGGAAAGTGAATCTAGTTGGTACTTTGGGGGGTCAAAAGTAAAAATTTCCCAGTAGTTTTCACAAGCGACGTGAAAAACAAAAGAAAAATTAAGGAAAAACGGGAATTTTTACGCAAAATCTGTTTTCGAGAAAATCGATTTTGGTTTTTGGTGTAACTCTAAAACAAATGACCGTAGGGACATGAAATTTTGACTGAATGTTTATATTAGCATTTTCTATGCACCATAAAATTTACAAAATATTTTGACTCTTTTTGAGCTGTTTACGGCCATTGTCAGTTTTCAATTTTTTTAAGTTTTTTTTTCTATAAATATCAATAAAATTTTATCTGTTTAGTAAAAAAGCTTGAAAATTTAATAGAAGGCTCCCAGGTTATTGTTTCAAAGGCAGATGAAAAAAATTAAAAATCCTTAGTCACAGTTTTTAATTATAAGCATTTAAAGTTCAAATTTTGACAAAATACGGAAAAATCACGAAAAATAGCAAATTATTTTGATGAGAATTCATAAAAAATTTTCTTTTTAAATCTAAGATTTGAAAATGTAATATAAGATTACTCATAAGTTTGTCTACCTTTATCAAAAAAAAAATGTCTAGAAGAAACTTAAATTAAATTTTTATGAGCGTCTGAAATTTATATTTTTACAACATTTGATATTTACTCGATTTCTCATGTAACAATTTTCTTATTTTATTGTAATTAAAAAACGAATGACTGTAGATACTTGAAAATTTCACTGAATGTTATATTAGCATTTTCTATACACCATAAAATGTTGAAAATATTTTGACTCTTTTTGAGCTGTTTACGGACATTGTCAGTTTTTAATTTTTTTAGTTTTTTTTCTATAAATATCAATAAATTTTTATTTGTTGGGTAAAAAAGCGTGAAAATTTAATATAATGCTCCTGATATATCGTTCTAATAGCAGTTGAAAAATATTAAAAATATATAGGCACAATTTTTTTTTATAAGCATTTAAAGTTCAAATTTTGACAACATTTATCAAATTTATAATTTATTAATTATTTTGGAGTTAAAAATTTATAAATTTTTAACTTTTATGGCTAAGGATTGAAAATTTAAAACAAGGCTCCACGTAAATAGGTTATATATAAATTACTTTATTCACAATAATATCATCAAATATACTTGGTAATACCATAGGCTGACTGACCGTTTTTGCTCAGAATCGTTTTTCTTATACAATGATATTATATCATTGAATTCAAATTTAACACCATCCATTACAGTGACCCACTTGTAACCTACCGTACAGCAGAGTGACATCCACTTATCCACCTTTTTTTTGTATTAAGTTTTTTAATATAATATTAATATAAAAAACCGTATACTTTAGTCAAAGTTTATATATATAATATGAATGGTCGTTACTCATTTTCTATTAGCTATGAATTAATTTGTGTTCTGTCTCTACCTTTGTTTGACCAACTATGAACACATATTCATTAGTTTTACTTTAATTCTTTATTTAATACAAATGACTAATGACTACCTATACTATAACACTATTACATTATGTTTGACAGAAAAGTGTGACTATTATCACATTGCATATTATGAATGTTGTCACTTATCAATATAATATACACAATAATAAGAATTCGGATTTTTGGAATTTTTTGTATCTACACATATCTACTTAAGAGCAATATTTTCAAACGGTACTTAAGATTTATTGATTATTTAAGAAATATCCTGTGACGATACAAATTTATTTTTTTTTCAAATGAAAACCTAACTTTTTTAATGTAAATTATTAAGCCTATAACTTTTTTGAAAAATGTTGATGCATCTAAATCAAAATTAAAATGAGTAGTTTATGAGTTATTAAAATAAAAATAAATAGTTAGGTATACATGTAAACCCTTAGGGAAAATTATTTGAACCCCTCCCCCAAGAATAATTTATAAATACAACACTGCTATGGGTACACTAAATACATTATATAAGACACTTAAGAGGCTTTACAAAACTATAAAATTGCTGATGTAATATTTAATTTAGTAGTAATTAAAATAAACAAATTATATACAAAATAGAAAATATTGATGGATTAACAACAAAAACTCAAAAAATATTCACTCAAATTTTTGATTGGATACATCAACATTTTCAAAAAAAATCATCTATATGATAAATTACAGGAAAAAGTTTATAGTTCTCATTTGAAAAATGAAGTTGATATCATCACAGAAGTACAGGAGTACAGACACAGGTACACAATAGTTGATATGAAAAAATCTAAATATTTGAAAATAAGGTTATTAAGCATACTGAATAATACCAAAAATGAATTGAATTCATTATCAAAAAAATGAGGGTGAGCATCATGCTTGCGGTGAATCACATTGTATATACTGCATATATATTGTTAGTACCTATTATTACACATTTACACCTAGTACCTACTATTATTATGCAAGGTATTGTTGTATTTATACAAGTACCTATATATAACAATTAAACAATTACAATTATTTCGTACGTTTTTGCACCATTGTTACAACATGATTTACATATTTTATATGTATATTTGAAACATATTAAATAGTTTTTAAAATTAATACCTTACAATTTCCGTATAAAACATGTGTAATTTGCGTTGCGGGCAGCAGCTGTAGAAACAATAATTCTAGAGTTTCTGTATTTCTGCAGATGGGTCCATCTGTTGTGTACAGGCATAGAGCCTACATTGAACACACGATAACTATAAATTATATGTCCATACTAATATATTATCCTCATCGTTTAAACTAATAATTTAATTCGCTTAAGAATCATGGAATTCTTACCTACAAATTCTAATGGAATACTTAGCAGTGAGCTCTATGAATTATTACTAATTATCTTTTGCTATAAAATAAATGAAGTAATGTTTAGTGTAAATTACACTTTTAAGTTCCCCAACAGGCAACATAAATTTTTATTTAGGTAAAATGCAATAAATATTTAAATTATCTTCAGGTATAAACACCGGATGCGTATAGTAATGACTAAATTCTAGGGAGGGGGAGGGTTAAATATAGAAATAAATGACCTAAAACGGACCAAAAAAAACTTGTTTCAGAAAAAACTGAATTCGCCAAAATAATTTGGGTGTAAGGTGCGTTATCCCTTCCATAGCGTATCACGCCAATACATACATATCACGCATATGGGTAGAACAATTAATATAATTTAATTTAAATTTTAAATTTATGATACCGAAAAAGAACAAATATATCATATTATACGTTAGGTCTTAGGTTGACTCAATACGATTAATATAGAATCTATAATATATGTGAGTGATGAGTCATATCAAATGGACATATGAATATCATAATTTATTAATACAATTAATATAGTCAATCCACAACTCATTTGTATAATTGTTTTCAATAAATATGATCGACTTATTTGTTTTATATTTTTTAATTTATACATTAGGTAGGACAGGTAGGTTATAACCTATTATAAAATGTTTGTTTACCTACGGGATACGATCATGCAACCATGCAATTTTGTTATTAAATGTTTAATCATATATATTGCGATTTGTATTATTTATTATTAGTTATTACCTAATTGTTATTTTAAATTATAATAGTCAACAGTATATAATATAAATGTAGGTTATACAATTTAAATTAGGTACCTACTATCCTACACTCCTACCTACGCAAACAAAATTTCAAAATGATAATTATTAAACTGATAGTATTTTATATATTGCACAACAAACAATAAAAAAAAAACGTGTCTATAATATGCGATGAAGGTGCGAAAATTTCGGTTACTAAGACGTTACCTATGTCAGATGAATTTTTAATTAATTGAATAGGTTATTAATATGCATACACGTCGTGGTATCGCACATGCATAATATATTTCACTTATATAGATAGGCATTTCTCAATAAAAATAATAACAATAATAAAAAAAACATTAAAAACCTCGTTAAACGTGAGGCGGTGTTTTTAAAACAACTAAAATCGTTTTAAACCACACTACAATATAATATATAATAATATAATACCTATATCGTATATAATAAAATATAATAAATTAGTCAGCAATGGACAGATGTATAGCCGTAAAGGTATTATTATTTTTTTGAAAATCATTTAAATATAATATTTTTAATATTATAATAAATAAATATATTTTCGTGTTCATCTTCTCGTTTTATACGGTGTGAATGATGAGTACCTATATAACGCGAGTTCATCGTGGTACCTACACATATTATATAGGTAATATTATTATGTTATTATATTACACATAATGTTTTTGACACGGTCGCGTATGTGATAAAAAAAAAAAATGCCACGTCGTCGACTCATAGGTATAATATAATAATATGTAATATTATATTGTATATTGGGTATCTACTTACAGGTAAAAAATATTATATATATTTTATAAATAATCAAAAATCCACGGTTGTCGAGGATTCTACAATTTTGGTTTTTTTTTTTTTGACGTAACGTCCCGGCCACAATACGCCTATACTTATACATATATTATTATTATAATAGGCAACGTCGTATAGTAATGTCACGGTGTTCTCAATACACCACGTACCGTCGGCAACGGCCGTCCATTCACCATTGTTGTTCACGCGTTTTCCCGACGTACGACAGTATTATTATTATTATTATTATGTATACACGTATTATACACGTATACACGTATTTCGTATTTTATTATTTTTTTCATCCTCTTCCTTTCCGCCGTTCCCGGCCGATTTCTTTTCTGAAATGCGGACACAACAACCGCGCGCGGCCATACGGCCATAACAATATCATATATATAACATACAGAGTGATTCTTTTATCATAAACCAGTCGATTTCCCGGTATAACCTTATGGTATTTGAAAACATTTCTAGTCATTATACATTTATACATCATATTTGTGTACGTTTATGTATGGGTATTGGGTAGTATAGGTAATGGTATAATACTCGTGGGTTTACTTATATACATCATTATATTTATAAAATGTTCACTTTTTGAATAACAACACTAATTTTAAATTTCATATACTCCGAAACAGAACATTTCACTGAGGATTTCCATGAACCTACGTATTAAAATTAAAATTAAATCAAGCGTTTAAAGTTCGGGCGATGAGTGCCGAGTGGAATAATTATAGTGCAACAACGGATGACGAGGTTATCCCTGCAGCGGTGCTAATATAGTGCAATCCTGTCATACACTCCTGTCCGCTCACTTGCAATTTGCATAGTAAATGTATTACTTTTTTATAATTTGACGATATTCGACTTTTACACATCAAAATTACATTGGTAAGAAATAAAATTATTTTACGAAATAAATATCGTTGTAACGACATCAAATTATATCATATTATGGGTATTAACTTTGATATCAACCACCTTGATGGGCGTGTGAAAAAAGTTTACGAATTCTTAAAACGGCGAATTTGCCATGGACAATTAGTGGTTCGTGTGATAAACAAGAATCGGCGTCCTGACCGCCCTGTAGGCTGTAGGTACACATCGCATACCTACTATACACCTACCTACACATAATAATATAATATTAAATATTGTACGTTTCAGGTCGTATATAATAATATTTTATATAGGGGTAAGATGAGAACGTGTATTGTGCCGTACAGACGAAAAAGATGAAAAAAAAACGTATACCTATCAAATATTATTTTATATAGGTACCGAACAATGAATAATAATATTGGTATATACGTTTGTACGTGTGGTGTAATAATACGGAACGGCGGCGGCGGGGCCGTGGCACAGGGGGTTGGCAGCCGCACACAGAAGGAATCCCACGAGCCGACGACACCAAGTCTGGGACGAAACGCGCGCGCCGCGTTGTGTGTTGTACACGCACGGCAAAACGGCCGCCGCCATACGTACCGTCGTCCACCCGCCCGCGCGCCGTCCCGCACACCCGCATTCCCCGGTCCGCGTTCCACCATCCGCCCGCCGTGACGCGTTGACGGCTTTCGCAGCCAAGGCGGCTGCAATGCCCGTTATACACGACCGGTCGCGCCGATTGGTCCGACCGCATTCCCTTCTGCCACCGCCACCGCCGCCACAGCCGCCGCACGACCGTATCTCGTTGCCGGCCGCCGCACTCGCCGCAGTGAGTCTACCGATCGCCGAGACCGCGTTACGACAATAATATTATATATATTTTTTTATTTTTTTTTCGACGTTCTCGTTGTTTACACGCACTACGCACGCACACACCTCTGCGCTGATAGCGGCCGACGCTCTTTGCGCGCGACCACCAATCGTTTATATTATTCTATCGTTGTCGTGTACCTCAGTAGTAGTTGTTGTTGGTACCGCGATATTGGATGCTGCATTCAGCCTGTGGACGATAATATTACGTCAATAATCTTCGTCGCCGCCGCCGCCGCCGCCGTCCGTATCATAATAATATTATTAATTTCGCAAGCGCCGCGGCCGTTTACGAATCGATCGGCCTCCGCCGCCGCCAGAATTGATGCTGCCCGTCATCCGAGTGCGATCGTCGCGTCGTCGTCCTACCGTGCACCGCCGTCCTCTGTAAATGGTAATGTTCGCGAAACGTCGCAATCGATTTACTATCATCATATTAATGCCTATCATTACCTATAATAATATCATTATCGAACGTTTATAGATGTGTCAATGTGTACAAGTAGGCGCATATTAATAATGTAATATAATATATCAGGTCATAGACATATTAATAATAGTATCGGGTTTTATATTTTATATCTTCACCTGTTTTATTAATTGTTGTGCGTATCTCTGTTGTCCACCCTCGAACGTGCCGATTTTTTTTTTGTTATTCTCAGATTATAATACTAAGGGAATTAGATACCGTGATTTTCTGTCTTCGTCTGACACACTCGCGACATAGGATTTTAGACGTGTTCTTTGCCAAACATACCAATTTATTGATCAAATGAAGCGATAAGAATTCTGAAAACAGATTTGTATTTGTCATCAAGTCTACTCGAAATCGACTTTCCCATATTCTTGATTTTGTGATTTTACCTTTTACAAAAATTGAAATATTACAATTTTTTGATTAATCTTTTCCAATATAACGTTTTTAGGAATTTGGGGGATAAATGATAATATCAAAAATGTGGGAAAGTCGATTTCCAGTGGACTCAAACAAATTCAAATCTGCTTTCATAATTCTTATGGCCTCATTATATGGAACCCCCTAAATATAATAATATAAAATTTACTGTTTTGGTGTCATTGTATCATAATAATATTGTCCACATTCGTTTGTATTATCGTCCGACTATGTCGTGGACCTGGCATAGATATTTGCCACAGTTAATCGTAGTTGCTGGCATTACTCTGATGGTCTTTATCGTTCAGTAATCTGTTGTACTTACTGTACCTACTATAGTTCACATTAATTAAAATATAGTTTCTCAACCAGTCATGTTTTTTGTTTTTACAGCTTCGTAATGAAGACATGGTGACGTAGCTGGTCGTTTGTGTTCAATACACTCCTGGAGAATGCTTGTTTCAAACCTCATTCATCGTGTTTGGATAATATGGGTCACTGTTATTGCAGGTAAGAATTTTGACACGTTTTGACACGTATTATTGTTATTTGTTAGGAGATTAAATGATACGTAATTTTAACAAAACACTGTGTTTAACCTTTAACGTATCACCTTTTACTTATTATTTATCATGTACCAATAACAATGTTAGTTGTATGACCAATTATTAAATTATTATTTCTGTTGGGTCAGTTCAAATTTTAGTTATTTACTTATCAAATTAATAAACTGATAAAAATATTGTGATTCCCCGTGCCAATACAACTGGGAGTATATAAATTAGTATTTGTTTATGTTTACACACACACGCGGCGCAGCCGAGTATAATTGTTTACTAGTGATTTGTTTATATTGTATTTTCTTGTGTTTTACATAGTATAGTACCTATACATTATTTCATGTTAGTCGTAATAATAATAATAATAATATATAATAATTGGTACTGTTTCATTGACATTTGTATATAAAGCAATTTGAAGCAGATATGTATCTACTTCCTACTTAAAAAACATTAAATAAAATGAACTTGATAAATTATTCTTGAAAGTTAGTGTAGGTACTAAGTACTGGAATTTAAATGAAGCAGATTAGCATACGTATTTCATGTTGTCTATTTTAATTTAATTATCAGTTTTTATGTTTGTTTGTTACATCAAGATCGAATGAGTAATATAAACTTTTTTCAGTGTGCACCTGTGTTCCGGTACCATGTCCTCAAGATACATGTACACTGTCTGATGTTAAGGACAATCAATGTAGAGATTTAGATGCATACCTTAAGTGTATGAAATCATTATCGAAAAAATGTCGTGGCGACATTGGGTATCATTCAGCTATTACAGTATCAAATTCAGAATTCAAAAAGAAATGCATCGGTCATGAAGATTTCTCCAGAAATAATAGTGGTGAAAATTCCCAGATGGTTCCATCAGCTCACAATGCTTGCCCAATGCTATTTGATGATAAAAAAGAACACCGGTTTTGTGGCTTGTTTGGTGATCCTCACTTAAGGACATTCGATGGCAAATATCAAACTTGCCGGATTCATGGAGCTTGGCAAGTGATCGACAATCCATTTTTCAGTATCATGGTAACCAATGACGCAGTTTTAAATAGCACAACAGCCACAGCTCCAACTAAGGTATTTAGTTAAATTTTTTTTTTATGTTAATAAAAAAAATATGTTATATCATAATTTTTTTGAATTTTTAGTTGACAGTCATGTTAAAAGCACATAAACCTGAGTGTACTCCTCAAAAATTGTTTGAAGCACAAGGAGATCTTCTGTTACCGGATAAATTTGAAGATAGTACCACTTCATTTGGACCAGCTTCATCGCCAACTGTTTCTCTTTCCTGGCGCTCTAATGACCCCAACAGTGAGACAGTAATCATACGATTATCGTATATTTCTACAATTATAACTGTTACCCGGGTTCACAAATATCTGTCCATTTCTGCTAAATTGCCAGACCAGTTAGCGCAAGTATTTGATCAAGACAAGAATGTATTGTGTTCTTCTGGTTGTCCAACTTCTGAACAAATAGATATAAAACAAGTTACAATAAGTGAATTAGATCGTGGATTGACTTTATGTCACAACAGTATTGGACCCACCGGGCACAAACTAACTGATCAGTATTTAGATTGGTGTGTGTTCGATATGATGACTTCTCACGATGAACAGTTCATCAATGCTTCACATGCAGCGTACTCTGATGTATTGTTTTTCGAACCACGCTCATTGTTTAATAGGACAGTTAGTGTATTTGAGTTTAACCCCGATTCAACGGCCGATGCCAATTGTATACATAGATTAAACTTATTTTTTCTCACTATCATTGCATTGTACAACTTTCTTTGAGTGTTCCTAGTATTGTAGTTTAAGAAGACACCATACCTTAATTTATTGTCTCTACCTAACACACGTCCAACATCACAATATTCTATGTATAATATTCTCCTCTACAAATGCTACTATACTTGAATTTAAACTATGCGTGTGTAACATAAGGCAATAAAAGCTGGGATGCAGCCTTTTAAGTATTTAGCATATTTTTTCTGATAATTTATTTTTTATTTTTAATAGACAATAGTTTAGTTTTTCTGGCCAATATTTATTCAACAAATTGATAAAATTGTTAATCTCAATTCTATAGTATATTAAAAACCCGATAACTTAATTTATATTACTACGAATCTACATTCTTATATTTTTACAATTTTTATTGATACTTTATAATTTATTGACTTTTATTTCAACCAAAAAGTATAAACAAATGTAATAATGAACAAACACAAATGTCCATGATATTTTTTTACTTAAATTATTTTAACATACTAAACAATGTAATTTATATTTTGGCTATTTTTGATTAAATAAGTTATTTTATATAACTTAATAATATTAGTTTATTGCAACCGAAATATTATCTCTTGAATGTATATACAGTAGTTAATTTTGAAACTTAAGAGTTTAATGTGTTGCAATAATATTATTTGGAGTAAAAAATATGTAATATAATTGCTGTTTTTAGTATTACATTGGTTGGCTATGCTAGCCAATTGTGTATTTGAAAAAAACGTTACCATCTATTATTGTATAAATCAGTGTAAAAAGAAAACAAATAATATAGGTATCATTAAGTAGATTTTATTTAGTACAGTATGTCTGATCCTAGTCCGAATTTTGTGATTTTATTTATATTATGTAATTTTAAGGATTTTTTTATATGTTAAAATTAACTATGCATAGATATTTTTTTTTTATATAAACACAATTTTGTGTGTTAATTTATAATATGAAGTATTAGTTGGTGTTTTGGTAATTTGGCTGAAGCCAATAGTGTCAATTAATTTTTTATGTTCTCATATACTTTTGTAGTTTTGTACATTAATACTCAATATATTTATTCTATACTTTTATAAATCTCTATTAAATCTAATAGACAAACGTATAAATGTATAATATATACTTAAACATTTTACACTTAGTATTTAACCAAATAAAATATTATTATTTTTCCAAATATGTTGTATTTATGAATGTTTCCAATACTATTATTATGTATTATGCATACAGCAGTATTATTATTATTATTTTGAACCTTTTACATAAAAACATAAATAATACACAAATACTGCCAAATATGTTTAGGTAGTTATTTATTATTTTGTAAGATATCATTAAGATTAAAGATCATTTAGATAATCTTTACATTTGTAATTAGTAATTACCAAATAAACCTTGAACAAATTACCTAACAAAAAAAATTATTTATACATGCATTTTTTTTGTCATTTAGTACAACATTGAAGTATTAATAATAAAAAAGGTGGGCAGTGGATGTCGCTCTGCTGTACAGTAGGTTACAAGTGGATCACTGTATAATGGATGGGATTAAATTTGAATTCAATGATATAATATCATTGTGTAAGAAAAATGATTCTGAGCGGAGCCGGTATGTCAGTCTAGGTTTAAGACATATTATATAGGTACTTATCTATAGTATTAAAAAAAATAATTGACCTATAATAAATTCCAAATTAATCATATCACAATATCCATTAGGTACTTATAACATCAACAAAAAACCGTGATACTATCATAGATATAATATATTAGTATACTTTAGAAGTTTCAAGTACCCACGAATAATATTATACAATCTCAACAAAATAACCGAAAAAATATTCTAAGTTTTTTAACATGTAATTTCATCCAAATTATTCATATGAATATAAAAATAAACTGTGTTTATGTATTTTTTGGTTAAAGAATTAACTACTTACGTGGAACCTTGTTTTAAATTGTCAATCCTTAGATATAAAAGTTGAACATTTTATACATTTTTAACTACAAAATAATTATTCAATTTTAAATTTGATAAATTTTGTCAAAATTCGATCTTTAAATGCTTATAAAACAAAATTGTTCCTATGTATTTTAATATTTTTCAACTGCTATTGAAACAATATATCAGGAGCCTTGTATTACATTTTTATACTTTTTGGCCCAACAACTAAAACTTTATGAAATAGAAAAAAAAAATTGAAATATGAAATTGTCTGAAACAACTCAAAATAAGTAAAAATATTTTGAAAATTTTTTTAAGTAGGTATAATAATTGATAAAATAAACATTCAGTGAAATTTTCATGTATCTACAGTTATACGTTTTTGAATTACAAGAAAATAAGAAAATAGCTACATGAGAATTCGAGTGAATTTCCAATGTTGTAAGAATTTGAATTTCAAACGCTCATAAAGATTTAACTTGACTTTCTTATACCTAGAGATTTTTTTTTTGATAAAGATAGATAATCTTGTAAGGATTCTTGTATTACAGTTTTAAATCTTAGATTTAAAAAGAAAATTTTTAGGAATTCTTAACTCAAAATAATTTGCTAATTTTCGTGATTTTTCATTATTTTGTCAATTTTTGAACTTTAAATGCTTATAAAAAAAAACTGTGACTAAGTATTTTTAATATTTTTCAAATATCAACGTAACAATATACAAGGAGTCTTGTATTAAATTTTCAAGTATTTTCACACAACAAATATAGTTTTATTGACATTCATAAAAAAAAACTAATACAATTGAAAACTAAAAATGTCCCTGAATTATTCAAAATATTTTGAAAATTTTATCGTGTATGGAAAATGCAAATATAAACAACCGGTGAAAATTTCATGTCGTTTGTTTTAAAGTTACACCAAAAACTAAAGTAAATTTTGTCAAAAATCGATTTTTTGTAAAAATTCCCGTTTTTCCTTTATTTTTCTTTTGTTTTTCTTGGCGCTTTTGAAAATTACTGGGAATTTTAAATTTTTACCTCCCCAATGCACCAACAATATTCACTTTCTAATCGAACAAGATACTGAAGTTGAAAATCGAAGCATTATTTCGACTACTTATTGTGTACATAGACAAAAAAAAATTTAAAAAAAACACATCATTTTAAAATCAATACATTCATCGTTCCACTCAGAATCTAAAAACTAAATTATCAGTTTGTTTTATCTTATTTTTCTATTTTACAAAAATAATAGCTTTAATAAATTCAAAACATGATATGGTGTCAGTAATAGTCAGTGTCAATGTTTGTTTTATTGTAATGACCAATAAATTAAATAATACCATTGAATATGAATTATGAACTTAATTTTAAAAAATATGAACAATAATTGTAAAAAACTTAAAACACTCACAAAAAACATATGAGGAACCCTCAACTTTTTTTTTCTTCCAGTAATAAGAACTAATGTTACACTTTGTATTAAATGTTCAATGTTTTTGACAAAGCAAAAGTTTTTTATCAACAATTATTGAAAAAACAACAAAAAAATTCGAAAATTTAAAATTTCTAAAGTTCTTAAAAAGAGTTAAAATATTTTGAAAATTATTCCATGCATAGAAATTGCTAATATAAATATATTTTGGTGAACAGTTCAAGATATACGGTTATTGGTTTTTTAATTTAAAAAAAATAAGAGAATAGATCTTGTCGAAAACTTGGTTACTTATTAATTAAAACTATTAAAACAAGTACGGAGAATTTGTTACTTTTTGACACTACAAACTACCAACTAGAAAAGATATTAAAGTTGAAAATCTTGGTATTTTTACTGCTCCGAAATATGACGACAGACCCAAAAATATTGTCCAATCAGTCTAAAATTAATTTTTATGCCTCATAAAAATGATCAGTGTTTAAACTTATTTAAATATTGGTGTTAAATTAAAATAATAATATTAAAAAGTAAGCGTTTAATTTAACTTGTGGTTAAATTATTTTTGTCTTTATATTTAAAATAGATACTATTTTAGATTCTGAGCGAAGCGATGAATGTATTGATTTTACAATGATGTGTGTTTTTTTTTTTTTTTTAATTTTTAAAATTTTTTTTTGTGCCTGTCATCGATTCGAGTTATCGAGATTTCACTGCATATGCAAAGAGCAAAGGCAAACGACGACTAAATTGAGTATTGATACATAAAATCGAATGGCATTTATTTTGACATACAAAACGTTTATAGCGATAACAAAAAAATAATATAATGACTTGTAAAGGTGCGTAAGGTATACAATTAATACATAATACATTAATCAATAATAACAGGCATATTATATTCTATATGATTACGTTTCAGTACAGAATAAGACAAGTAGGTATAATTAGTGAAAGTAGGTATATTAATTGGCTAGAATGCTTTGGCGAACTAAACAAAATTAAATTAAGAAAGTTATGAATTGTTAATGATTGTAAACGCGATGGACATTATTTATATTGACAAAACAAGGGTGTAGGGACTAAGAGAATTTGGAGTGAATGGCACGTAAGTTTAAATCATTTGTATGAACTAAAATCGACAAATTTTACTTCAATTTTTTTCTTTTAATAAATAAAGAAGTAAAGTTTATAAAAAAAAGCAAAAAGTGCCAACGGCACGTAGTGTTCCCAAGCGGTCACCCATCCAAGTACTAACTACGCCCGACGTTGCTTAACTTCAGTGATCGGACGAGAACTGGTGTATTCAACGTGGTATGGTCGTTGGCGAATGTAAGTTGAAAAATTATAATATTTAAATAAACTATCTAACAAAATGTTATTCATGTTTTTATATTATATAACAATAATATAAGTTAATTATAAGTAAATAATGGATTATTAGGTTTAAAATATGATTCTAATATGTTCTAAAAAATCCAAAAATATTCTCTTAATAATCCTTAAACTATAGTAATATATAATATATTGCTTTACTGCTCTAGTTATATGCTTTTTTTCTTCAAATAGTATAAATATATATTATAATATCAATAACTGAATTACCAGTCATAACAGTGCCGCAACAACCGCAAGGGCAGCCGGGGCAAAGCCCCTGTAGAGGGCTGCTAATCGTTGGCTCAGGGGGCCCCGACGGCGCACAGCATCTACTTTAAATTTTTAAATAATTGCATTGTAATCTAATGTTTAAATCAAATAAAATATATTAAATTAAAATATCTATTTTTATAATTTATCATGCTATCTAATTTGTTGTCGAAGAACAAGGGGCCCCTAAATATCCATAATAATACCTATATTTATCTTTAAAATTATATTTTTATAGTGTTTTATTGTTTTATTGTTATTGAGTTACTTTTATGTGTGGAAAGCTTTAATTAATATTTATAATAAAAAAAAGAACACTAAAAGTGTAGTTATATTTTAATAACAATACACTGGTCAGTGGGCCTTCACATAAAATTTTTTAGGTTTTAAAAAAAAAAAATCACCATCATTATTTATTTTTGTATAGGTAACCTATAAACAAATATTGTAGGTATACATATACCTCAGGGTCCAATACATTGACTTTGTCCGGGGCCCCAAGAATCCTAATTGTTTTACTGGCCGTAGACAGGGCCGTATGTACTTAACCAAAACTCGTTTGTCAGAATTTAAATAAGAAGGGAGGTCAATTAAAAAAAAATAAAATTTGGAAGTGACTCTGCTGAACAGTAGGGTACAAGTGGGTGACTGTTATGGATAGTGTTACATTTGAATTCAATGATATTATAATATCATTGTATACGAAAAACGATTCCAAGTGGAGACGATTTGACAGCCTAGGATATTGTATACTATACTTATATTGATATTATTAAATATTATTAATACCGTAGCCAGTTAAGTTGAGTTATTATTATTTGTTTATTATCATATTTGTATATAATAATACATTTTAGACGTTTCAATTACCCACGAATAATGTTTTTAAAATAGGTATATAAATTACAAGTTACAACGAATTATGAACGATATTTCAAAAATTAATTGCCGAAAATCATTAGTTTTTAACTGAAAACGACAGAGAAGTCTGAATTTGGCGGTCAGTCTTATTTTTAAGTTATATTATAGCTAATTGAACTTTTTGGTATTTTCATATAATATAACCGGTGTAGTCACTCGCACACTGCGCTTGCTCGAACAATTAAAATCAAAAACATCCCTCGACTTGTTATGTAAATCCACCATGGGTGGGTGTCAGAATTATTTTTGCATCATCAATTTTAAAACGTCTGATATCTATTCACCACCTTAATCAATAATTAAATTGATAAACGAAAATAATAATTTAAACAATACCCATATCATATTATTATAATCAAAATTATAAACTATTTTGGTTTATTGTCATATCAAATTTCAATGAACAAATTGTTCCTTAACACGGAACTCTTTGATACAAAAAGTTGCATTATATTATATCCGTGGATTCATCATATTGATGTACCTAGTATAATATCTATCATTTATTTATTTATCTATGGCAAATCTCAGAGTCGTTGCAGAAGACACATTCGACTAAAAATTCTAAAATTTCAATAAGCAAAGAAGATATTCTAAGTTCTGTATTCTGGAGCGTTTCCTCATCGACGTCGCAGTTCACACACGTCACGGATACCGCCGTAAGAGTCTATAATTCAAGCAAGTTTTATATTCTTTTGGGGCTTAAATTTACTTTTAAGACTTAAAATAAATATTTAATGTCACGAAAAATGTGCTATCCAAGTGTTGTAGGCGCATATTTAAGTTCCGAACTAGAAATGTATAAAATACGTGAGATATAAACGTCGTCATCGTTTTTCCAGTCCCTGTTCGTAAAATAATTATAATTAATAGGTGCATACCTTTATAGGGTACTCAATATATATAAATATATATATATGTTTTGGTTTAATTTATAAAAATATATGTTATAACTTATAACTGATAATAGTCATAAGATACAATTTTAATTAATAACTGGTATTTTTTTTTCCAAATACAACGTTATAAGTTATAGGTAGCTATTAATTTAGTGCCACATACTTAACTTCTATTGTTCACCTAATATCTATATTCTATATCATAGGGATTAGGGCCGTATAACCATGCACACATAAAAGTAATATTCACGGAATGGTCAACTGCCTAACCTGACGTTTGCGCACTTATGAATAACATACCTACTCATATACTAGTATAGGTATATAAATAGTGTAATACTACATACACGAATGTGTTACCTATTATGTCACTAAAAGTTCAACAGTTATTATTATATTTATTTATTTTTTACATATAGGTAGGTACATTACAAGACTCTAATTAAAATTTTTTTTTTATTTTTTTGAACACTATGTTTTAAAAATTATTAATTTATATATAATTTATTGGTATAGTTCTAAATAAGTTAATGAAATAAAACAAACACAACTACTATAATTATTAGTAATAATAATATATCCTCGTATAAATTATTAAAATACAAAACGAATAAACGAAAAACGATTCTGAGCAAAGACATCGTTAACTAATAAATAATATTGAGATTAAAGTAATTTATTTTACTATTAGACATTAGCACCTACAATAGTAGGTTAAAGTCATTTTTGCCCAAATAATAACATTTGAAAGTGTCATCGTGTCTATAAATTATAATAATATACTCTAAAAGTTTCATAAATCCGCGAATACTTACTATTTTTAAATTACAACAAAATAACTAAAATCGTTATTTTTCGTTTTAATATGTAATTTCGTCCAAATTTTAACTTATAATATCTGTAAAAAGTAACTGTGTTTATAATAGATTATTTAGATTTTTCGGTTACAATATGAACCAGGGGCGGACTGGGCCGGCGGGATACTGTGAACTTTCCCGGTTGGCCGCTACTCAAAAATGATTTGTTATTGCTATATATTTATAATTATTATTAATATAAAAGATCGGTATAAATCGGTAGAAAATCGGTATAAATATGAATTATAAATATTTTTTATTTTCATACCATGACGCGTGTGTGAAAAATTGTTTATATTAAGTGTTTAAGATGTTAGATTTCGGTTCGGCTGATTGTGCACCTCTCTCACTCTTCAGCATCAATGCATCAGAAATTATTATTTATAATCAGGCCACGGATTTAAATATAAACTGCATTTTCTGAATTTTCTAAACATTGCTTTCCAAGCAAAGAATTCGTTTCATATATTATCAACGAATTGAAAAAATTAAATAAGAACATTTATATGGGTTGAAGTCAATATTAAAAAAACTTATTAAAAAAAAAATTAAATACAATTAAATAAAGGTAATTTTTTTAAATTATATTTCTATTTTTTTACGTACCCATTATGCTCGATACTATAACTTCGGTCTTCAGTTATAGAAAACAACACTTGCCAATATGGAATTACTGTCGAAGTTTTTTATTTTAAAATATTAAATAGCATCTGATTGACTGATGTCCTATAATGAAACTCAAAATATAACGAATACAGTACCTATACACCTATCGACCTATCTAAATTATATTTTATATTCGTTTAAATTGGACTTTTAATTTTTCTGGCCATTTTATTAAGCTACGAATTTATTTAGTTATTTTGTTATTTAGGTAATACATATTAATTAATAGGTATTTCTTAAATTTTTTTATTATTTTATTCGAAACATTATTTTTAAATATTGGGATCAATAAAACTATTCTTATTCAATTACTATTTTATATCAATTAGAATTTTTTAATAAACCAAGTAATAAATGAATGGTTACCAAGTAAAAAAAAACCGTTATCTATATTATAAAGTTGAATACACTACCTATACACTTATCTAAATTCTATTTTATATTCGTTTAAATTGGACTTTTAATTTTTCTGGCCATTTTATTAAGCTTTGTAATATAAGTGCATTAAATCGTATTTTTAAGGCATTTTTCTTATTTTTAATGCATTTAAATCCACGTCCTATTTATAACTTAACGTTATTTTGTATATACCAATCGATTAGTGTACACAATAAAAAATATAATATTATTGATGGGTTAATAGGTTGATAACTATTATGTAGGTAGGTACAGTTTTGTACGTTCAATGTGTCGTTCTTAATTCATAAAGTAGCTAAATGAGTCAAATGATTTTGTCAAGGGGTGGGGGGGGAGGATATGGCTGATTTTTTAACATGCACTATTTCAATGGCTCTTAACCTAAGGGGCGCACCACTCTAAGGAGGAGTGACACAATTTCGTAATGGGGGGGGGGGACGTGAAAATGTTTAAAAAAAACACGAATTTATTTAGTTATTTTGTTATTTAGGTAATACATATTAATTAATAGGTATTTCTTAATTTTTTTTTATTATTTTATTTGAAACATTATTTTTAAATATTGGGATCAATAAAACTATTTTTATATAATTACTATTTTATATCAATTAGAATTTGTTTATAAACCAAGTAATAAATAAATGGTTACCAAGTAAAAAAACCGTTATCTATATTATAAATTTGAATTCAATTTACCGCATTTGCGTCTAGTAGAAACAAATAAATGTTTTTTTGAAGATAATGTAAAAATATCCATCATCCATCGGTTAGGACCATATATATATTTTCTATGATTAGAACGGTGAGGTTATAATTATAAATAATCTATGGCAAATGACAATCGTCTGAGACGAACAGCGATTCCAATACGTACTCACATATTTCGTTCCATTCTGGTTATTAAACTAGGTGCCTATTTTTATAAATGTCATTAATCTCAATACTTCCAGACTGAACTTTTGGATCGGAGATATGAAGACGCGCGCTGCATTTTCCTTGGCGGAGATGCACAGCTCTGACACTAGACAATATTATACACTCGAAGGGAACGCGTTTCGCCGGAAGAATAAATAATTACGTAAGTTTTGTCCTCCTACTCTGTTGAAGCGGTAGACCTAATGTAAATATTGATTGTCAGACAAACTTATATACCCGCTAGACGTAGAGTAGTCTTTAAAATCCAGTTGTTATAGGTGTACAAAAATTAGGATATTATGAAAAATACCTTAAATTATAATACTTTGCCTACAACTGTTAATTTATTGTTATAGTAGAATAATTTTTAAAATTTTAAATCAATGATTAGGTATTGCTTTTATAAGTAGGAAGGTAGGTTTTTATACCTACCTAACAAAATAAGAAAATACATAATGATTAATGTTATTTAATATGATTTGTAAGTACATAGCACTATAGCAGATTATACCTATCACTTGGTGACGATTATTTTTGTTTTATACGTTCTTCGTAATTCAGTTCCGTCACGATAGTTTTAGTTTTCGTTAAATGTGAAACATACATTTTCTATGCATACGGGATACGGGCATTAAATATTTGGGGTTTAAGATAACACCTCAAACGTACGTTTTATTTTGAAGGTTTTACGGGATATACCTATAGGAAATTTTCTTCAAATTTTCACATTTCACTACCTATTTGATATTGTGATATTATTTGTGCCTAGGTTAAGTTTCTGTTTTAGAATCAATCGATAGGTTACCTAGGTATATCACATTCTTTAATTTTAATTCTGGTAGTCGAGTATTGGACAAGTACCTACGTAATTTATAATTCGTATCGTAATTTAATTACTAAAAAAATATATTTTCCCCAACAGTGTCACCGGCAGGAGAATACATTATAGAATGTCTATAAACTTGTGGTCTAGTATATGGTTAAAATTGGCATGCGACCAACAACTGGGGGCTTGTTCTGGACAATTTAAATGATCTAATAAGGTTATCTCATTATTTGAATTAAATTAATTTTTAACCGATTGTTGTGTTAATCAATTTTTTAATTTATTTCATTCAACACACTCGTCTCAGTTTTCTAGTACCTCTAGATTTCTCACAAAATTCATATCGATCATCTTACAGCTTTCATATTCAAAACCAAAAAAATATGTATTTTTATCTTATTTCAATCTTTTTCATCGAACACCAGAATATATCACAGATCATAAAGGTACTAGTATTGTATACTAGATAAGTTTCAATTAGCGAGATGTAGAAAGAGATGGAGATGGAGCGAGATGTAGACGGATGAAGATAGCTGTTTCTTCGACGACAGCGTGTGCTGCAGTACAGCTAGGTTCACTGGAAGAGTCGATGTTTATGCATAAGTTTGTTTTTATATTATTTTGGTCTTACATTTACTTCTTAGACTTGAATTAAATATTTATTGTCGCGGAAAATCTGTTAACTAAGTAACGTAGAAGCATATACGTTTACTACTGCCTACCAAAGGCGCAATGTATAATAATAATAAATTATACGCCAGTCCGAACAATCCAAACGCTGTCTTACTCGTAGTCGAGTTCTAGTTGATAACTGACCTGTGAATAAATGTAATTTTTGTTAGGTATAAAAATAAAACTAATAAATCTTTGAATACAACATTTAAACATACAAACTCTGTGTAATACAAATTAATATTAGGTATTTATTGGTAGGTTTATATAATATCTGTAGACTGTAACTAGGTCATTAGAATATTGTAGAACATTTTACTGCATAAGATGCGTGTTATTTCAGAAATGGTATTCGTCAGTGAACATTTTCAAACTGGGAATAATATATCATAAGCAGATTGAAATGTGTGAACGTTTCAGTGTTTTGAAGACTAAGTTTCGTAGCAGATTTCGATTCCGTCACGGGGTATGTATTTTCTTATTTCTCAGTAGGTTTTTTTTATTATAGTTAATTGATCAGGGGATGTATTGCCCGAAAATTTTCAATATTTGTATTGTAACTATACCGGTATAACACTATTCGGGCTATCAATAAAGTCGTATTCAAAATTAGAAAATTGGTGAGGTATGATATTTTTTTAAGCAATTCTTTCGAGTAGGGAATTCGCTCAATGATATTTAAATATTTTCACCGATAATCAAGTACGATGACTTGTAGGTAACTAGAGACTGGGTGAATAGGAATTAGGTAGTGTGTAATATGGCAAAGATAAGGAAATGGGTCAACAGGATTTCAGAATGTTTGGTGTATGAAAGGGAAAGATGAAAAATAAATGTAAGGTTAGGGTAGGTAAGTGGAGTGAGGGTAGCAGATACGAGAATAATAAGTAAGGTGTTAAGGTACAAAAGAGGATAGAATAAGAAATTAATTAATTAAGGGTAGTGTAGGGAGTGTACATATTGTAGTGAAAACAAGAGAGAATAGGTTTAGGTGGTTCGGTCACTGTATGATAAGAGATAGTGAGAGTGGCTATAGAAGTTAGTTAATTTAGGTGGGAAATGAGGGGCGAGAAGACTGAAGAAGAGATGGATAGACAGAATACCGATCATATGGAGGTGTGGAATGAGAGTGGCTGAACCTGTATATAGCTGTGAGAGACGGGGGAAGAAAAAGTGTAAAGGTAGAATATAACTATAGTTATGTTAACAATGCCGAATACGTAGGATAAGATCTTGAATTGCAAAGACCACTAGCTTGCAACTAACCATAGGTTTACCTAACTAACCTTCTTATGACTCATTAGGACACTTTGAATAAAAAGATCCTGAGGTTGCCGAACTTAAGTGTTTGATTATCAAGTTGATCCTCTAATTGTTGACACCATGGATAGTCCACGCCTATGTTAAATACATTTGAGGCCGCGTTCCCGGAGGGGAAGGCAATTGAGGCTCCTTTATATTGATAGTCGATACTCGATATGAGTATACTTTATTTGGCCTCAATTGTTCCCCTCGAAGGACGAAGACCGCTGATATTATGTCCTATCCATATCTCTATTATCTATGATGGAGCCATACCCAGCTCACTCGTGTTGCTGGTGGGGATGTCAGCGCACTATTTGTTTTCCATCTTTGACCCACGCGTAGCATACCAAATGTACGATTAAGAAAACACTAAAATGATTGTGCGTGGGTCGGAGAGAGAAATAAATGGTGCGCTAAAAATCTGACATCCTCTTAAGTGTTAAATATTTGCCTGCATGTATGCACTAAAAACAGGCAAATATATGCACTGAAATATTCAAAAATATTAAAAATAATAAAATATTCAAAAAAATACTGAATGAAAACGTTTTTATTAAAATTTTTTTAAATTAATAAATAATAATTCAAATTGGTTTACAAAAAAAATTCTTTATTTAAACACTTGGTAGGTAGGTAACGGATGAACCAAAAATATAAAAACATTTTAAGAAAATAAGCATAAATACGAAGAAATCATGAAAACATGCAATTATATTAACTAACCAGAAAAAAACGCATATTGGTAACGGTGTTGTAATAATAGGGATCTCCCCAAAAAAATACGTACTAATAGTTCAAACAAATCATAAAAGCCAACTGTAATAAAATAAATTGTAGTAAGTAGGTAACTATCAAAAAAAAAAACTAAAAAAATCATACTTGAAAAATCTATGTATAATATACGTATATTGTAATAAACGTTCAAATGTTTACTATAGTACATTATAAAAAATTAACTTAAGTTCAATATAATACATTATAACAGGTGTTCAAATAAACATTTCATACCACAAATTTTGTTAATTCACACAGTCTCTCTTCAATTTTAAATTTTTCTTCAAATTATCTACAAAACATAGTTTAGTAAATTGGAAGACTTGATTAAGTATTTAATCATTTATCTAAAAGAGATGTGCCGGGTCGCCACATTACTATATCGAGGGGCCATGGTGCAAGTGTCGTCCATAAATATCATAACATATATTATATTAGTTACAAACTCTTGAATTAAGAGTTATGTTTGAGAATTTAATTAATTTCCTAAAAGGAAATGCCTCAAGGTTGCCTTAGTAGATCGAGGGACCGTTGTTAAAGTGCCGTCCACCAATAAAGTACCGGGAAAAAAACGAAGAATTCAAATATAGAAGGTACTTATATCATATACTTTTATCAAAGTATGATTGTGTTAGTCACAGTCTTGTAAATGATATTGTCTTATGTTTTCCCAATCTAATTATACAAAATACTGAAAATTAATGAAATCACAAATATTAGTACAATAGAGAGACTGTGCATTGATTTACAAATTTGTCTTAAATTTACTTTTTGCATAGAGAATATGAAGGTGGGCTGGGCTCTTAATATCAGAGTATGGGGGACAGGTCTGGGATTTCAAATTATCATTAATAGAGACGCGTTAATCGCTTTTATGTGCTTCAAATTGTTTACACGAGTGAGCTGGGTATGGCTCCATCATAGATAATATAGATATAACATAATGGATAGGACATAATAGTCTTACCAGTGGTCTTCGAGGGGAACTAAGGTGTCAACAATCTAAGGATCAACTTGATAATCAATCACTTATAAGTTCGGCAACCTGCAACTCAGGAACTTTTTATTCAAAGTGTCCTAATGTAATTAGTCATAAGAAGCTAGTTTGGTAAACCTAAGATTAGTTGAAGCTATGGTGATGATAGACGACTACAATCACTAGTCGAGAGCTTTGCGATGATCTTTTCCTACTAACTATAAAGGTATTCGATATTGTAAACATAACAATGAAAGAAAATATTTAAATATTATTAATTTGGTTATGTTAGGTTAGGTTAGGATAGGATAGTAAATTAGACGTTAACTAATTATTATAGTTTTTAACACGGTCTTAATGACTGTCAGCTAGAGTTGTACCAGTATAGTTATTAAAAACTTAAATACAGCCAACATTAAATAATGATTTTTTTAACACAACAAATTATAAAATGTATTTTAAAATATAACAAAATATAATTTTTTTAGGATTTTATAAGGTTTTCAATACTTATGAACTTTTGTAAATAGAAAATGTATAAAATCAATAGTTTTAATTTAATATATAGTTTTGTGTTTTATTATCCTACTGTCAAAGAATTCTCAGGGTTTTCTTTCCACATTTTTTTACATTGTACTATATCTAATTTTTTTCCGCACATATTTACAAAGACTAAAACAGGCCAGCCAAACACAATATTATTTTAAATTAAACATTATTTTGTGTCCTTCATAAATTACAATCACATAATAGAGTCCGTGCAGGACCTTTTTCTGAATTAATTTTTTTGCATCCTTTATAAATTACATTCGTTTTTATACATTTTCTAATACATATATTACGGTGATACACCTCTGATCATAATAACTGTTCGTATTATTATAATGTAAACAATACCTAGTTTTTGGATTGTAGTTAATACGTATTGCAGTATTTAGCTTCCAGCGTATTCTTTTGTTTAGTGTTATTTCACACAGATTTCTCAAACAATTTTTTTTTCAATTCATTGAACTCTAGTAGATTTTTTTGTATAAATATTTTTCAAGATTAACCGGCTATACCTGGGAGTACGCTGAGTACCCGTGTACTCCTAAAGCGTGTTCCTACAGTCAAATTTTTTCCAATTTTTTTTTCTGTTTTCTAGAATTGATTTGCCTGCGGGCGCCAACACCTCCCTTCAATTTTTTTTTTTTAGTACTGTAACTCTAGTTAAATATTTTGTATTGACTTGAGAATTGATAACTTGGTGCCCCATGAATAATCATTCTTTAATGAACCTAATATTTGGAATAGTTTTTTCTAAATTTTTTTGCAAATTTTTTTTTTGTTTTCTAAAATCGATTTGCCTGCGGGCGCCAACACCTCCCTTCAATTTTTTTTTTATGATTTTAACTCTAGCCAAATTTTTTAAACATTGTCAATCTGGTACCCTTTGAAGAATTCTTTAATGAACTAAATCTTTTGAATAGTTTTTTCTAAATTTTTTTCCAAATTTTTTTTTGTTTTCTAAAATCGATTTGCCTGCGGGCGCCAACACCTCCCTTCAATTTTTTTTTTAGTACTGTAACTCTAGTTGAATATTTTGTATTTACTTGAAAATTGATAACTTGGTGCCCCATAAATAATCATTCATTAATGAACTAAATATTTTAAATAGTTTTTTCTGTTTAAGTTTCAGGACATTTTAGTTTGAACTTCGTTATGTGTGTTTCTACTGTAAATACATTTTTTTCCAAATTTCATTTTTGTTTTCTAAAATCGATTTGCCTGCGGGCGCTAACACCTCCCTTCAATTTTTTTTTTATGATTTTAACTCTAGCCAAATTTTTTAAACATTGTCAATCTGGTACCCTTTGAAGAATTCTTTAATGAACTAAATCTTTTGAATAGTTTTTTCTAAATTTTTTTCCAAATTTTTTTTTTGTTTTCTAAAATCGATTTGCCTGCGGGCGCCAACACCTCCCTTCAATTTTTTTTTTAGTACTGTTACTCTTGTTGAATAATTTGTATTTACTTGAAAATTTATAACTTGGTGCCCCATAAATAATCATTCATTAATGAACTAAATATTTTGAATAGTTTTTTCTGTTTAAGTTTCGGGACATTTTAGTTTGAACTTCGTTATGTGTGTTTCTACTGTAAATAAATTTTTTTCCAAATTTCATTTTCGTTTTCTAAAATCAATTTGCCTGTAGGCGCCAACACCTCCCTTCAATTTTTTTTTTAGTACTGTAACTCTAGTTGAATATTTTGTATTGACTTGAAAATTGATAACTTGGTGCCCCATATATAATCATTCTTTAATGAACTAAATATTTTGAATAGTTTTTTCTAAATTTTTTTTAAAATTTTTTTTTTTGTTTTCTAAAATCGTTTTGTCTGCGGGCGCCAACACCTCCCTTCAATTTTTTTTTTTTTAGTACTGTAACTCTAGTTGAATATTTTGTATTGACTTGAAAATTGATAACTTGGTGCCCCATGAATAATCATTCTTTAATGAACAAAATATTTTGAATAGTTTTTTCTAAATTTTTTTCCAAATTTTTTTTTTGTTTTCTAAAATCGATTTGCCTGCGGGCGCCAACACCTCCCTTCAATTTTTTTTTTAGTACTGTAACTCTAGTTGAATATTTTGTATTTACTTGAAAATTGATAACTTGGTGCCCCATAAATAATCATTCATTAATGAACTAAATATTTTAAATAGTTTTTTCTGTTTAAGTTTCGGGACATTTTAGTTTGAACTTCGTTATGTGTGTTTCTACTGTAAATACATTTTTTTCCAAATTTCATTTTTGTTTTCTAAAATCGATTTGCCTGCGGGCGCTAACACCTCCCTTCAATTTTTTTTTTATGATTTTAACTCTAGCCAAATTTTTTAAACATTGTCAATCTGGTACCCTTTGAAGAATTCTTTAATGAACTAAATCTTTTGAATAGTTTTTTCTGTTTAAGATTTGGTTAGGACAATTTAGTTTGAACTTCGTAATGTGTGTTTCTACTGTAAATTTTTTTCCAAATTTTTTTTTTGTTTTCTAAAATCTATTTGCCTGCGGGCGCCAACCCCTCCCTTCAATTTTTTTTTTTTAGTACTGTAACTCTAGTTATAAATATTTTGTATTGACTTGAGAATTGATAACTTGGTGCCCCATGAATAATCATTCTTTAATGAACCTACTATTTTGAATAGTTTTTTCTAAATTTTTTTCCAAATTTTTTTTTTGTTTTCTAAAATCTATTTGCCTGCGGGCGCCAACCCCTCCCTTCAATTTTTTTTTTTTAGTAATGTAACTCTAGTTGAATATTTTGTATTAACTTGAAAATTGATAACTTGGTGCCCTATGAATAATCATTCTTTAATGAACTAAATATTTTGAATAGTTTTTCTGTTTAAGATTCTGGCCATTTTAGTTTGTACTTTGTAATGTGTATTCTTAGTTAAATTTTTTTAAAATTTTTTTTTGGTTTCCTAAAATGCATTTGCCTGCAGGTGCCAACACCTCCCTTCAATTTTTTTTTTAGTACTGTAACTCTAGTTGATTATTTTGTATTGACTTGAAAATTGATAACTTGGTGCCCCATGAATAATCATTCTTTAATGAACTTAATATTTTGAATAGTTTTTTCTAAATTTTTTTCCAAATTTTTTTTCGTTTTCTAAAATCGTTTTGCCTGCGGGCGACAACACCTCCCTTCAATTTTTTTTTTTTTAGTACTGTAACTCTATTTGAATATTTTGTATTGACTTGAAAATTGATAACTTGGTGCCCCATGAATAATCATTCTTTAATGAACTAAATATTTTGAATAGTTTTTTCCAAATTTTTTTTTTGTTTTCTAAAATCGATTTGCCTGTGGGCGCCAACACCTCCCTTCAATTTTTTTTTTTTTTAGTACTGTAACTCTAGTTGAATATTTTGTATTGACTTGAAAATTGATAACTTGGTGCCCCATGAATAATCATTCTTTAATGAACTAAATATTTTGAATAGTTTTTTCTAAATTTTTTTCCAAATTTTTTTTTTGTTTTCTAAAATCGATTTGCCTGCGGGCGCCAACACCTCCCTTCAATTTTTTTTTTAGTACTGTAACTCTAGTTGAATATTTTGTATTTACTTGAAAATTGATAACTTGGTGCCCCATAAATAATCATTCATTAATGAACTAAATATTTTAAATAGTTTTTTCTGTTTAAGTTTCGGGACATTTTAGTTTGAACTTCGTTATGTGTGTTTCTACTGTAAATAAATTTTTTTCCAAATTTCATTTTTGTTTTCTAAAATCGATTTGCCTGCGGGCGTCAACACCTCCCTTCAATATTTTTTTTATGATTTTTACTCTAGCCAAATTTTTTAAATATTGAAAATCTGGTACCCTTTGAATAATTCTTTAATGAACTAAATATTTTGAATAGTTTTTTCAGTTTAAGATTCTGGGCATTTTAGTTTGTACTTTGTAATGAGTATTCATACAGTAATATCTATTTGCCTGCGGGCGCCAAAACCTACCTTCAATTTTTTTTTTATGTTTTTAACTCTAGCCAAATTGTTTAAACATTGTCAATCTGGTACCCTTTGAAGAATTCTTTAATGAACTAAATATTTTGAATAGTTTTTTCTAAATTTTTTTCTAAATTTTTTTTTTGTTTTCTAAAATCGATTTGCCTGCGGGCGCTAACACCTCTCTTCAATTTTTTTTTTATGATTTTAACTCTAGCCAAATTTTTTAAACATTGAAAATCTGGTACCCTTTGAATAATTCTTTAATGAACTAAATATTTTGAATAGTTTTAAACGTATTAAGAGACGCGTGATATTACAGTTCTTTCATCACTGTACACTATGTACTAAAGTTCGACAGACGACGGTTTTCCGGGCGTGCTTGGGAAGTTATATTTCTTTGGAAATAAAATTAAAATTTGAATTATAAGTTATATAGCTATTATGTAGGTATATCACAGGGATGCCTTGGGGGAGGATAAAAAGTAATGATCATTACTGAATACCGATGATCGATTTCAAACGACATTGTGTCTCGTCACCAAAATCGCCATAAGTCGGCGCATCGTTTTATCGTTATATCTCGCGTGTATCGCTAATGTCCGTCACAAACTCACAAATGACACGTCTCATTATAGCTTCCGCAGCTTCGTACATTCGTTGACCTTCGCGGTACCGGATGCCGGTTTCCGTGTTACATCACATATTCACTTGCCATATGTTTTCGCCGTTTTCGGCGTTATCTGGTCTTGTGTTTAATTCCTATAAAATAGTATAACAATTATACATAAAATAATTATATAATAATAATATTTAAAATAAATTAGTATGTATATGAATAATGGGCCGCACCGAGAGAACTCGTGTGGGGGCCCAGGCTAAGTACCAACACCTTCCAATATTATCAATATGATGTCCATGGCTTATCTGTATATGTTACAAAATCAATGGGTAGACAGGTAACTATTGATATTCCCATGTGTTTCCATCGTTCCGTTCCTTAACATTGGCTGGTCTGTGATATACAACTACTCGAGTGCAAGTTGTGTAGTTAGACGTCAAGGCGCTATACACAAGCCTGTAATAGGTTACACGTTTATGTTTATAACAAAACGTATTTAAAGTCACGTTTCGTCCCCGAATTGTTAGGAGAAACCAATATTTGAATACTATTATAAAACACGAATATTTTTGTACTTAACAATAATTCACTACCGTCAAGATTTACTAACCTAATTCAATATACGAGACGATCCATTTAACGCAAGACACTCATTATTTCAGATAACACTAACCCGGTATAATTTTATTTACTTACCTATATTGATTCAGACCGTACTCCGATTTATATCAATGATCTAATGGAAATTAAATAGTAAAAGTAAAAGAGAATAATATTATATGCATTTGTATTTTTTTATCGTTTTGTGTGTCATTACGATCATTAGAGATTTAGTAACATAATTAGTTCAATACTATGGATGAAGATCTGCATGTCATGGTCATCATCTTTTATATTCGTAATTATTGATATAACCGCGAGTATGTACCTATACATACCACATGCCTATAAAGTACTATTATGTATGTTATAATTCGGTATGATGGTCATTGGTCAGTATTTGGGGTAACGCAAGTGTCAAATTATAATGTGTACAGGATTATTAACATAAACAGCTAAAGTTCTGAGGAGTTAATGTGAGAGTGAATTATTTAGAAATCAAATTGCATACAGTCACGATACTTAATGTTCCATCTCATTGAGTCGTTAACGTTACATAACTAGAAAAGTAAATATTAACCACCAAAACAGTAGATTATTATTTTTGAAATGACACATAAGTGAGTACACGAGGCGCTATTATTGAATAATAAGTACATAATATAATGTACAACGTATTCAATGTTTATATAACAATATAGAAGTATAGTCTACATGGGACATAATATAATACAGGGGGGACGGAGTGGCCGAGCGGACTAAGGCTTCGGTTGTGGCGCACACCGACACTGGTTCAAACCTCGGTTCACGGGCGGCATTTTTCTTCGGGAAAGTCACGGTGTCCGAAGAGAAGTGCCACCATCCTCCACCCGGGCATGGCAGATAGCCTCGGGCGCCCGCTAAAAAATCTGCCAAACCAAAAACACACGTGTTTACTAACCTATAGTTCCTCCCCTACAAACAAAAAAAAAAAAAACAGCTAATAGCCATAGTGGCCGGGCTTCACGATCAATAAAAAAAAATAAAATAAAATATAATATATATTATTATATAGATATAAAAATATAATAAATATTATATAGACACATTATATTACTAAAATTAATTTTGTTTCGAAATATTATAACATACATTGTAGTATAGGTTTGTCTATAAAACGTTAATTATTGATTGACAATTAACATTTCAAAATATTTAAAACATTTAACATTACACTCATACACGTCACACACGTAGAAGTAAATTAGTGTATAATATTATTAATACTAAGTAATTATCCATAAACGAAGTTATTTGTTTATTATTTATTATTATTGTTCAACTGGCTACACGAAAGAACGTTTTTGCACGTTATATAATGTGTAAACTAATGAGTTTAACTCACAAAGTTCCTACTAAAATTACAGCAATAATTTAACAATTAAAAATATTATAATATTATGTTAAGCGATTATTGTTTAATGATAATTTTTCATTGCCATAAAAAGTAATTGCCTTATACGGGAAAGATATGTCAGAGAATTAGTGGTGGGCATTCTTGATCGCTATATTTGTTCATTTCGGTGAAAAAATCGTTTGTATAATTATAATATTATATTTATTCGATAGCAATGATCAATCATTTGGCTACAAAAAATAATCAAGGTTTCGCTGGAATAGGTACCTATAGGCTTCAAATACATTCATTTTTCCTTTTTTTCGTAGTTTTTAGATATGAATACAAACAATAAAAAACTACTTTTAAATTAACCTCATAATGAATTTTCAATACATAGATTACATAAAGTTTTTGGAATAGTTTTATTTTATTATAGGTTTATATTATGGCTTTACTATCAATGCAAACATCAGTGTGAAAACTACTGTACGCGTTTCACTGATAAAACTATTAGCAAAATAATATTATGTTATTAAACAACCGATGTTAATTATACTATAATATAACAATTTTTAATCATGATTATTGTAACTAATTCGGTATATCAGAATATATGAACTTGAAGAATAAAAAGCCTAAATGTATTTCATCTTATTATAGGATTTGATTTTTTATCGCATTTTTCCCATCAAACTGAAATTCGATGTTATGCATATTATATTTATTCCATAGTTATTTATAGGCACCTACTCAAGGTTTTTATACGTTTATGTGATACTACACAATATCGTTATGATTATATAGTATACGGTAAGTCGTATAGTCTTGTAGCCCTGTGGTAGAAATAATTATTCAACATTATGAACACGTTAATTTGAATAATTATTATTTTTCTTTAAATAAATATTAGCCATGGCTAACTTTCTATGCTACCATATTATTCTAAATTTAATTATAGGTAATACGAATTTAAATTTTAAAGTGAATGTATGTGAAATGTAAATTGGTATAGTGATAAATGTTATTATAATCTTGGAATAGGCAAACAGTTCTATAACGTATAGAAAAACTTCCTAAAACTTAAAAAACTGAAATGTTTTGAAATTTTTTCCAATTATAATAATAATGAATAATATAATATAATTATTGTAAATTTATTTAAATCTGTGATTTTCTTTTTCATTTAACGTACAATTTTGTTTTATATAGGTTTAAAATGCCGAATCAATATTTACTATCAATTTATGTAAATTTAAATTATCTAGGATAACAACAATGAAAAAATTCATATTTTCACTTATAAGATTTCCTACGTCTAAACGTTATTTTGATAAATCTCAAAATTATCCATGAACATTATTTGAATGGAATAATATTCTGATAAATATCTTCTATTAAAACTAATATATCACTTCATCAGGTGAGACGTTAAGAATGCATATTATTATACTAAATTATGAACACCATTGTTTATAATATATGACACTTTTAAAATATTGGAAATTTAACCTACCAATGTATGTGTAAAACTGTAAAAGTAACCGTTAAAAAAAAATAATAATTTTTAGATAATTACGGCGGACAAAAAACGGTAGATATAATAATAATCAGATCATTAATGTTTTCTTAACTTTCTAATTATTATATTATAGCATTGGTTATTGTATTTAAATTTTAAATACTAGCTGTATAAACAATAACCCGACTTTGACCGGAGAAATAATGAATAAACATAAAATACGGTGCTATATTATCAGCGTGATTTATTGTCCGTATAGTTAGTGTATATAAAGTTACGATTGTTTGTATTGAGAAAATTAATTACGATTGTTTCTATTGAGAAAATTAATTACGATTGTTGATATTAGGATAGGTTAGGATAGGATAGGTTAACTATTTATTGTATCTATATATGTATTTAATAAAGATTCGGTGTACCTCTGCTTTGTGAACTAATTCGACCGAGATGGGCCAGTGGCGGATTGCATATAGCTGCACTTGGTATATTTTTTAACGTTAAATATTTTTTTAACCTAACCTACTCTTTAAACTTTTCTGATAAGTTCCCAGGACCGGCTTAAACGAAAATAGTGAACTAGGCAAAATCAAATTTTGCCACCCTTAACAATAGAATATTATTAGTATTTTGAAAATGCCGCCCTCTTACTAAAGTGCAGCTTAAGTGCCGCCCTAGGCGTGGGCCTATGTCACCTACCCCTTGAACCAAGCCTGTAGGTACCTATAAGGCTCTAAGAACCATCTCTGAACATTTTGTTAACATTTATCGAGTAGTTTTTGGGTCTATAATCTATAAACATGTGGTTATTGCCTTGTGTTGGATATTTGAATAACAAACAATTAATTAAATATTATTTTCTTTTAATTAAAAAATACCCATAGCAACGAATGGCGGATCAGCTAGTCTATTACAATTTTTTTTAAATTTTATTTCTGTAAGCAATGACAATCTTTTGTATAAATTAAAAATGTTTCAATTTTCTTGAGCCAAAACTAAATGCATGCGTGAGCTTGTAAGCCACCATGTAGTAATTAGTAACTAACAGTGTTTGAAAAACGAAACAGAGAACACTCCCCGAGATTCAAGGAATATGTGTACAAAACTTGGTGCCAATTGGTTCTTTAGTTTCCAAGTATATAAGCCCCATACAAAGTATACAGTATATCAGTATATCATACAGTATATCCATTTATAGTGTTATCCATGAGTCTGCACTCATTATTTCAAAAAGTTACAACTTTTTTGAAAATATTTTTTTTGCATAATTTTATGTCAGTTTAAAACGACATATTTTCTGAAAGACCATGATATTTTTTATCGTTATAATTTTTAAGTTTTTAATTTTTTTTGTATGACACCATACTTTTTTAATTTCATATTCCGAAGCGGAGTATTAATCGGAGTATTTAAATCTATAAAGTTTAAATTTGGACAATTATAACTTTATTTATAGTTATAATTATTAATTTATAATGTATAAGCATATGTAAAGTTTAGATGAGCGGAGTATAGGGTGTATAGTGGTACAGCCGTATCAGCCGATATTTGCAGGGGTATCCAGCAAAATGTTGTCCATAACTCCGCTACTCTATTCAACCCGTAAACATTTAAGGCACCCGGTGCCGATGCCATTTTGTCCTCAAAAATACACTCTGCGGGAATAACGATACCATCTTGTAGAATAAACCAAATTTCATAATTTTTTTTTTTTAATTGCTAGATGGAAATATTCTACAGACTGCATCGATCTCTGTTTTTCAATATTTTATTCTCAAACTTTATAATATGTCTAAGAAAGTACAAGATAAAAAGCGTTTAATACAATTATTTGAAATAAAATATAAAATCAGAGATCGATGCGGGCTGTAGGAAGTCTTCTTTTTTCAGATAAAAAAATAGTCGTAAAAATAAATATAGGCAAGTATTGGTTTATAATAACGGTATCAACATAATACAATATATAATTATATATATAATAATATAATAATAAGATATATAAAACTCACAGGTACGACGGTGTGCTGCTGGCCAGCTGCTACTTATCCTATGGTTATAATAACATAATATACTGACACATGACACAGACAATGCGTCGTAACAATAATTAACAATAATAAGGCCGGCGATTCGCGCCCAACCAAAAACAAAATAAAACGTTGGCGATTAGCGCCTTACAAATATAATAATATTATGAAATGGCAACTTGTGCCTTACAATTAACTGCAATAATAAATTGTGGAGATCCGCGCCTACAATTAAAACAATAATATAAAAAAAAGAAACGCAACGTTTTGGCGATTAGCGCACGTAAATAACAATAAATTCGACTCGTGACGGTCGCCTTTGGCTCTGCGAACAGTACTAATAATTTTGGGCGGCCGTGTTATTTCGCGGACCGGCGATCCGGCGGCGGCGGTCGCTATCGCGTCGATACGCCTAATCTACATATTATTATAATATAATTCTTACGTAATTAATACAAAATTAAACAAGGTAAATAATAATAAAATGGTAATAATATAGATGTGTGTGTGTGTGCCGGTCGGCGGCGGGATGTATTATTGGCGCTTATTGTATTGTATTATAAGTATTGTCGCGGCGGCGACAGTATTGTTATATCAAATTGAAATTTCACTCGCATCTTATTTTTTGGGGGCCCTTATTCAAATTACTTCCCGGTAAAAAAATATAAGCCTATCCGCCTGATGATGGCAGTATATTTACGAATTTTTATTTTTCTAATATTACTAAATTATAATAATAACAAATTAATTACACCACGACCACGTTTACGTACGAAAAAATCTAACCTAATATAATTATTGGTCAGTATGTAATATAATTATAGCCTATAGGGCAACATTTTTTACTCATTCACGTGCATGTATATTATATAGGTTTATAGAATATTATATTGGGTAATAGGTATTAGGTAGGTACATACTATGTAGGTAATTATCAAATCATTATTCCAATGGCATTTAGTGTAATGGTCAACGATTATGAGTAGTTATGCTTCGTATAAGTCGTTGCAAATACTCATTATCATTTTACATAGGTACATAATATTAATTTTTATAAAGGTGATAGAATATGCGTATTTTGTTTATCATATACATTTGTACACCATATTATCTGTGAATTTGTGATAACAATTTAAAAATACGAACTGAAATAATGATAAACGCGATGGAATTTGAATTCTCCAATGTTACACTTTTACATTGTTAGCAATAGCCAATACTGTGCTAAGAAAAAGAGGGACTAGGACACTCATCACTATACCTACTGTACTGCAAAGTAGGTGTCGAGTTTACCTACCTTGTCATTGAGTCAGACAGTAAGTCACGGTAATGCATGATATGAGCTCAATTTAAATTCAATGATAACTATAATCATTGCTTACGAAAAACGATTCTGAGCGAAGTAGATCATCAACCCGATAACCTATATCACTAATATTTAGTTCAGATATTATGTTATATCACAGACTAAGTAGGTAAATATTATCTGTGGTTATATCTATATAAAAGTTCGCTCTTGCCGTAGATATTTTCCAGAGTTATGTTCATGGATATTGACTTATAAAGAAAAAAAGCATTATAAATATCAACAGGAAAAATGGCAATTTTAATAGCCACAACAGTATGGAAAAATTATATTTTGATATATTAAAAAACAATTGGAAATTATGAATATTAAATAATAGGTAGGTAAGAACTAATAAATTATTAAAGTAGATATTAATATTTAAGTGAGCTGCAGTCATTGATTATAAATAAATGTGACCAAAAACATTTAAAAATTAGGTACAGAGGTATACGAGTTTATCATATTGTTTCCATATTCTTTGTACAGACGATTTACAAATTACAAATCATAATGATTAGTAGGAATATAATATTATATTGTATATAATATACATATAATATAAATAGATTTGATATAATGTTGTTTTATAACATATCGAGTTATAGTTTATATAACATTACCTACCTATACTATTATGTTTACTTGTTAACATTTTAATAGGACTATTTAAAAATGTATTTGAATAAATGAATAAATAATGTCTTGTGCCTATAAAGCAATTAAAAGAAAATAAGTCGTAATTATTACTTTTATTTGCATTTTTCTACGGTTCCGTGTTATAATAAATATAATAATGTATATTCTATCAAAACAATATACGTCGTTGGTTTAAGGTGTAGTCTAGCGGTTGCTTGTCAATCTGTACTTATCCAAGTTGTTTGGTTTGACATGCGATCAACATGTAGATATCTCAGTAAATTGTACCAGACTAATATATTTAAAAAAAAACGCCAAAATGTTAGTGAAAAAAAATCCACGCATCATTGAAAAACCGCAGGTATATTATTAATCACTATCCGGCATCCGCCGAAGTTCGACAAGAATCTAAAATGTTTTAATATTATGCTGCATTCGAAATATCTATAAGTACTATTATTATTATATTTTATAATTTAATGAAGGTTGTGGCAATATTGTTAACTGTTATCGTTGTTCATTATTATACTTGTGCATAATATAAAATACCTACCTAATTGTATTAATAATATTTTTACTATTATACTTTTCCACGACGTGTATACCTACTATATATTCTGATTGACGGTAACGGTTGTGAGAGTGCGAGACATATTTTATCCATCTCAAATCTTAATGTATTCTAGTAGGTACCTTCATATTATCTGTATTGGATTTATTATTTTTAATTAATTAAAATTGTCGGGCACGCTTATACAGTCTTTTATTATGTTAACTATTCGTCCATACTACGCGTTAATGACAATATTTATAGTAGATACATTATAAGATTATTTACTTAATATAAAAAAAAACAATATATATCTACATTTTAATGATAAATTACTTTATTTAATAATTAGCCCACTAATCATTGTAATAATGATCACAAAGATTACATTGTATATGTCATCTTACAACCTATAGAGACTTCGGGCTTTGATTTAGAGATTCATTCTGCAAACTTTGGAAATTTTCAAAGAAAAAAGAATCGTTAAGGTTAGACAATCTCAAAATATCTATGTATAATAATTCTTGAATGCAACTAAATATTTTTAAGGTCGTTGAATATTTACGTTAATTAGTATTTTTATTTTTTACTCAAGGACGGTAAATGTTAACCAATGTCATTATTACGGTTTTTAACCTAAAAACAAAATATCAAAACATTAGTTGTACTGATAAATTACATCTCATACCTATTATAATATTACGTTAGATTGGTGCTTAACTTTTCGTTATAATTTCGTTTACATAAAACATACTTTTGTGAAAAATCTGATATTATAGTATCCAATACAATAAATTGTATTGTTTGATTGAACTAGACCGCCAGACCCAGTAAAATACTCAGAAATAACCATGAACGTTCATTGAATTAATGAAGATTGACACAAAATAATTGAAAAATGGTTTGTCTATATATTATATTATATTATATTATCATATAGGTAATATTAGTCCCCTGCACTCTCTATAGTGGTTTAGAGGTAAGTATGTGATCATCGACGTATTCATCGTATTTGGCGACCATTTCATTAAAATATAATAATATATTATTCATATAATTGCATATAATGTTTGATAGGAGCTTATAAAAAACTAAGTTAATGGTAACAAACGAGATGTAGGTAACACTATTTAGGTATCTATTTAATATCTCAAAAACCATGGATTGTTTGTTTAAAGCAGTGGTTACCGATTAGCATTAATCCACGGACGTCAAGCTAAGACTTAAGTTGGGCTATAGATCCTCTTTTCGTACATTATGCTTATAGGAGTTCTTAGCTTTCTGCGCACGTATACGTTTAAATTTGGTTTGAACTTGGTTTTTATTTGGTGAAGAGGAAGAACCGAAGAAACAATTCTTTCCCTACGGCGTCATGAACAATAGTGTCTGCGCCTCAGTCATCCAGTCAAGCACCGGTCAAGAACCACCTATCGAGGACCACTGTTTAAAGTATAGGTACTCAGTGTTTTAAAGATGGACTCAGATGGAGTGTACACTAGGTAATTGAACTGAGATATTAAAAAACAGAAGATAGCAGCTCGTTAACAGCACTATGAAATGAACGCCCTGTAAAAGCTGCCCAATATAAATATATTGTGAAAATAAAACAATGAATTGGTAGTATCTATACATGGTAGTGTAGTACCAACAGTGTTAGGTAGTAACGTAACGCAAATTACAAATTACTGTAACGAAATTACTTTTTCAGTGATGACGCAGTAATTCCATTACATTTTACTTAAAGTAACGCAATTGTAACGAAATTACTTTTTAAAAGTAATTTCTATGAAGTAACGCATTACCGCATCTTAAAGTTTTTTTTTGTATAGGTAAAAATAGTTGCCATTGGTTACTTCGGTAGATGAGGTAAAAGCATGCATAAAATCATCTTAAACAAATATGAGGCCATGAGGGTTGAATGTATGTATGTGCCTACTAAAAAACTACTTGACTGATTTTTATGAAAATTTCAAACTGTTCTTAGAGATATCAAGAAAGTTTATAGAGTAGCTAGTTTGAACCACATTTGAAAATATAGTCCAATCTGTCACAGGCAAATTGTTCATATCGATCGGATGAGTTTTCAAAGAGAGGTATACCGACGGCGATCTTCTCGTGAACTGTGAGGTATGTGTTTCTAAAAAAAAAGATACACATGTAGAGAATTATATTTTATATTTTTTTAATTTTTTTCATGTGAAACACCGGGTTGTCATTGGTTATAGATAATAAATCCATAGGTACTTAATATTATAAATGTAAAAGTCTGTTTGTCTATTACGTTTATTTTTCCGATGGTTTTGAAAACTGCTTTAATTTATATATACCTCTTAAAAGTACTAACTAGATTTTATTAGATTCCAGAAAACACCCCCAAAGTTAAAAATGAAGCATTTATTAACTATTTTTCGTGTATACAGACAAAAAAAAAATAACAAGCATCGTTGTAAATTGTAATATCAATACACTATCATTGCTCCGCTCAGAACCTAAAAAATAAAAGGCCGCCGTCCCCTATAGACACAAAACTACCATAGCCTATCATCGAACTTGCTTATTTAATTACTTTTTACGCACATACTCAGTGTTTTTTTTTATTTATGATATAGTTAGGTAGTAGGTAATTATAAAGTTATAACTTTTAAGGACTTCTATTTGAGATCTATTGTACGGAGAATGGGGATATAAAAAAAAGTTGAAATATAAAATCGAAGCATATTTATTTCCCCGAAAGGTGATGAAGGACGCAGACAAAAAACATACATCTTATAAATCGCTCCGCTCAGAATCCAAAAGTGTTGAGCTAGGTATTTAAAATTAATTTAAGACAGAGAGTCGTTCAAAAACAATAATAATAAATAATAATTACAGTAATTATTTGTCGTCAAGAAAGCCTACGGACAAAAAATATATCTCTCTTATAAGTAATTTAAAAAACATATTTCATAATATATACTATATTATAGCTAATACCTATTATGTTGGCTCAAGAAAAAAGAACAATTTTAATAAGCACTGTTGTTTTGACGTGTAGAATAATATTAATAATTATTTATTTTGCCCAACAATAATAAATATTGATCCAGTAACCTAAGGGAGAGGACGTCGACGATTCATCTAGATTATCTAGAATCTATAATTATAATCTGGTCGAATGGTGTATGTCGTAAAATTTCGAATGAACGTTTGAAAAACAAATAACTGTAGAGAATTTACCAACATATGTTGTGGACTTTTTCCAGGGTGATATAAGAAATATGACTTCCAGACGAATCATAGACATATGAAACGTAGTGTTATTTTTAAGTAAAAAGGGAATACCTATTTTCAAGTCATATGTATATGTAGAAATATGTGCACCTTCTTCCAAACATCAATAAGGAAAGCTAAAATTGCTGATAAAATCATTTTTTAATTATTATGAAAGCAAAAATCACAATAAGATTAATAACGAAAAATATTCATTGACTAAACGGCCGACGGTGAATGTGCCCTATTTAATCACGAAAAAAAACGAAAACCAGTTGTCGCAGAGACCATTGTGGCTCTCGGGTAGACTCACACGATATCACATATAAAATCCACTCGATGATTGTTTGTTTTTTATAATGCTATAGGTGTAGGTGTGGGGCAGATAATATTTTCTTTTACGTCTGATATTAAATCTTTTAAGGATTGCACCATCACGTTTATAATAATTGTTCTCATCCAAAATAACATGAGTATAAAAAATACAATTTTTAAAATTGGACTAATATAAGCAATAACAATATATTATTATGTACCATCGGTGCGGCGACCTATACAACGTAAGAAAGAATAGTGACCATGACAATATTATTGCATTGTTGAATTTCTTTTATATACTTACACACGTAAATGCGAGAAGTAAGACGGACGTCAATGTGTATACGTGCATTTATAAATGTATCGTACCTATATGAATTTAATGGTGTAATGATGTATTCGATTAATTATTTTTTGAGTATGGAGCGAAATTTGGTTACGAAACTATAACGACTTATTGTTAAATAATAAATAAAAATCCATAGGTAATTATAGTGCTATATTATTTATTTAAAATTGTGTGTAACAGTCACGACCACGTGATTATTCTAGTGTTTGTGAAAGGAAGCAATACATTTAAATAATTTATAAATATATAATAATTAAAATGATATTTTATAGACTCTATAGATTATTAAATATATACATATTTGATATTAATATATTAATATTAATTAGTTTTGTGAAAAACATAGGTTAGGTACTTAGGTACCTATAATATGTTAATATTATTGATACTTATAAGGCTATAACCGGCTTGGTGCCCAATATAACAGCATATTAATATGTAATACAATGTTATGATTACAATACATAAGTGAACAATTTAACACAAACATTAAGTAAACAAAAACAATCAATATATGAATCAATAATACAATGATGGTGGTAGTATAATAAATAAAAATAGGTAGTATTGTTAATAATCATTATCAAGAGAAGCTTAGATGCTCGTTAACCCATAGGCATCATACGGTGAATTTAATTATTATATATTGCACATAGGTTATGAGTGTCTTTTTAGTTAACTAATACCTATTACCACTCTGGAAAATGTCTAAATATGTCTTGTAAAGTTCTCCTCAATATGTGCTTACACCTATTATGTACACATTTCAATTATTTTTTAAACAGTAGGTAGTAGGTATATAGGTACAGTAATACGCAGTATAAATTATAATATATGAACATGCATTTCACGAAGTAGATAAAAAAGATTATCCACGATATGTATACAAAAACATACATTTTTTGATGTGCTAAATCACGTAGGTAAGTATAATAATATGGCGGCCAGAGGGTTATGGCCATTCCATCATGACTCATTTGAATATATTTGTTGTGTATACGACGTGTATCTGACGATATGGTATAAGGAAATAATGTTTTTACTTAATGGACACATAAATAAATAAAACTCGAGTTGTGTATGATCATATCACTTTTTATACGCATGTTTATGCTAAAACAACAGAAAAACGTACTAATTTTACATAAATGTGTGTGTGTGTGTTTTATTTTGTCTACAATCATTTTAGTTTTAAAATATTTAAAGTCACGTGTTTCAGTTATTTCGTAAAATAAATTCAAAATAAACATAGATGACAGATGATAGTATTTTAAACAATTAAATGTGTGATATTTTTAAATTATTTCAGTAGTTATTGAGTAAATAGGTGGAAACTGGAAATAATCATTAACATGATAAAACCGTTTTTGGATAAGCTTATTTCCATTGGATTTATAAAAATATAGTAAAATATCAAATAGTTTCTCGAATATAATATAAATTATTAAAATATCTTTTAACTTATATAAAAACTAAAATTGAATTAATTAGACACAATGAAACATAATTGAACTATGAAAGTTTTCGATTAGGAGGGGGAAATGATCCTGAAATCCCCACTAAAATACGGACGGCTCTGATTTTATTATTTTTCTAATAGGTACCATTTCTGTGTAGAATACTTGTCATTTGGTATTCGAACTCGCGAAAGAAGTTTCGTACTAAACGCTTACACAGTACTCACTCATAGTTTTACATAAATGAGGTAAGAACCAAATTATTTTCATTAAATGTTATAAAGTAGAAATAATGTATCTTATAGTGAAATATTTATTTAAATTAAACACTAGTTGCATCTGTTAAATTAATATAAGATAAAATAGGTCGGTAATCAACTAATTCAGTAATTGTTTTGGGTATGTATTTTGTTTATTTACTATTTTATTATTTTAAGTGCGTTTTTATTATATATGGAGAATTTACGAAAAAAAAATATCGGTAAATATACCAATAAAGTGGTAAAAATGGTTAATTAGAATCTAAGGTTAAATAATAAAATATCTTAGATGCGTCTTTTTTATTAGTAAATACTATTGTTATTTCTATTGTTGTATTCTTGACAAATTTAGTTCTTTCTAATAATAACAATAAAGAACTAAAAATGGATCTATTGTTTTGTATTAGTATTTATTATAAATATTTAACTGTTCATAATACAATTAATAAATAATTTAAATTAAACTATCAAAATTAACGAAGTATTTCCTTTATTTTTTATAAGTTTTTTAAAAAAAAAAAACGTTTATATTTATTTACTTTAAAGTTTTAACTATTACTTATAGACATGCAGTGTCAAGAAAATAGAAAATATGATTATAGTGTAATAATCATCGCATTGGTATTTATTATCAGTTTCCGTGAAAAATATATCTCTTTACAATTTGGGATAGGTGTTTTTGGTTGCATTGATTAGAGGGGCCACATAATATTTATTGGGTAAAAAAAAATTGGTAAAATTTACGATAAATTTCTTGACCAGTAAAAATTCACCTGGTAAATTTACAGTACACTCATCTCTAATTGTTATACATTTTTAACCTTTTAATCTAAGTTTCAAACTAACCATATTCTGGAGTGATAAATTCTGGAGTGTACCATTTTATTGTCCTTAAAATTAACTTACCATGTAACAATTGCGCTGAATAATATTTATTGTATTCAATAGCACATAACATTATTTTTATTGGAATACAATGAACACGGGACCTCAATAATATATTTATAATCTAATCTACATAAATATTTATTACAATTAAATAAATTACTATTATAATATTATTATATATATTATTATACTATATATTTATAAAAATGTGTAATGAATAAAAACTATTCAAAGTCGGTATTTAAATAAATAGCTTTTTTCAAATTTAATAAAAAAATATGTTTAATGTTTGTCAATAGTTAGTATATGAAAGTTAGTATAATTAAAACTTGTGTTCGTCTAATAATCACTCTAATTAATACTTTAGATGATAATGATGAAATAATGGTGTTTCGTAAGAGTCTCGATATAATTATAGAATATAATGCATGTGGCCGCAAGCCAGTAACAATTTTTGTTTTTCAAAAATCGATACATTGATGGTAAAAATAAGTAGTGCAAATGATATACTGATCGTAAAATATAAACAGCGTAATTTTACTGGCACTAAAATACTTATTGCTTTTAGGAGCAACTGGTCCTAAATTCAGGGTCGGATCTAGGGTGGAAAAACCTAGGGATTCATCTCCGGGCGTCATATTTTCTCAAATATTTTGGGAGTAGGTATTTTTTGAATTTAGTTTATACATCAGCTACAGATGGGTTAAGTAGCATAAACCAAATGAAGGTATGTTTTGCCATTGAAAATAAGACGAGTGTACGGCAACATTTAGTCTCATATAGATTTTGACCTTAAATGCTTCATTAAAACAACATTTTTGACATTTTCGGAAACAGAGCTGTATGTATGTTTTAATTTACTATATTCAACTGTTACATAATATATATTGTTATATTCTCTAAAATATATTATAAATATTAATAAATTAAATACTAACTAATGTGTATATTATACAAATTACCACTTATGAATATATTTTGTGTGTGTGTGAAGAATTTTTTGTTGTTTGAGTATTTTCTGTATAAAACTAAGTAGTTACCTAGGAATGGGTATGAATAGGTATGAACAAATATAACGGCGAACGAAGTAATCTCTTTTTTTTGAGGGTACCTATCTAATATTTTAATGAAATATTTAAGTTACATCTCAGTTATTTCAATAAAAATAGGGGTAATGCTATTAGTGATAAGATAGGTTAAATTGAAGTTTGAGAAAAACATTGCATTTGCTAATTTGCAATTTGCATATCCTCAAATTGTCAGTGGTTGTGGGAAAATAAAATAGGTAGGTAAAATCGAGTTTGTTTTTAATATCTTAAATTGGAATAACAAGAACCTATGTTGGATTTTATAGTACATTTTCAAACTGTTTTTGTTTTTTTTTATTATTTTTGTAAGGAAAAATGTATAGAATCTTGTATTAAATTTTTAAATTTTAGGTATGAATATTAACTGGGCGATTTTTTTATCTTTCATCAAATCCAGAATATATAAACATTTGCTGAACTTCAAGTTTAATGGTGGTTTCTGGTAGTGAATTAGAAGTAGTTATTACTTTGGTAAAAAGGTGGAAATTTCCAGCACACACTTTTAAAAATAATCGAGAAAAAAAATGTGCATTACACCTGCACTTTTTGATAAAATCAATTTTGTTTTTTTGTTGTTTTCAAAATTGTTGTGACTCGTGTTGTATGTATATTGTAGGTATATAGATATTTGAAATTTTCTACTTTTAATAATTTGATTTTTGATTTATGTTGAAAAATTGTTTTGTTTCAAAGCCCAAAATCTTGAAAATGAAATATGTACAAGGTTTCTCATAACAATTAAGGTTTGGAGAGGAGACTAAAGATATATTATTCAAATCTTCTATATTGTAGCAGAGCTACTTCCCTGGCCAATTTGGTTGGTATTAAATGATTAGCAAACAAAAATAAACCAGTTGAATGCTACGATTTTATTAGACCTGTGGCTTAACTTGGAGTACTTTATTGAGGGTTGGATGGGGGGGGGGGGGTGCAGAGGAAGTGATGCTCTTCTACATCTCAACTATTTTACCAATAATAAAACTATACATTCTATGATGTTAAATTATTGAAAAATGATCAAGTTAATAGGTACTCACTGTATCTGCATTTGTTGAATCTTATACTATTCATAAGTATACAACTAAAGTATACCAATACAGCAATACAATTATTATACATTTCGTTACACTAATGACAATACCTCGTAACTAAATCTTTATGTAATTTACATAAAACGTATCACACAAAAAAATAATGTATTATGCTTTAAAAATAAAAATGAATGTGTTGTAATTAATAATAAATTAGTGCTTATAACATGGGGGAAAACAAATCTTTGTCACATTCTCTATAATATGTCTGCGGGGCAACTGCTCTCCCCCCCCCCCTCTTCATAACACAGATAACGATTATAATTTTGGTAATTAACTAATCTAAATAAATACAGCATTGAACAATAGTCACGTAGGTATGTTATAAATATAATATATATTAGTCATAGAAATTCACACTTAAGGTCATCAGTGAATTAAAGAATGTATTGGTTTTACTGTGTTATCATAAACTATGACTATATTATAGGTATTGCGGGAACGAGAGCGATTATGTGATATACTTAAATTCTTATTAGAGACGGATCTTGTTCGGCTTCTTAAATTATATTTCACGGTTATGTTCAAAATAGTTGTGTTTCTTGAGTAATATTAATAGTTGTACATTAATTATTATAATTCTGACTTTCTATATATTGTTAATTAAATATACAACAACGTGTTATTCGCCACTATTGTATACCAATTACTGTAATATTATATGCTTATTGCCATTATAAATTAAGTGACACTCGTGTTACATCAAATAATTGAATAATATACCTAGATCACTGTCATAATATTTATCAATGTAATTAAACAAAAAGAAAGCCAAATTGCGTTTAGAAATTGATGATATCTTAAACTTGAAAATATCTTACTGATATTATCATTTAAATTACAAATGCTACCTGCTTCCTGAAAAGCCAATAATTATATTATCTATACATATTTACGTGATTACTCCTTCAATAATATGATTACTAGTAGGTATTTCTATAATTATTAGTTATTACTTATAAGTAGAAGTAGACCTATGATTGTTTTATGAAAATATAATGAAAAATGCAAATAAATATTCCACTTAAAATGCAAATCCAAATGTTAAAAATGTTTTCACAAAAAAGTAAAAACGCGAAACGCATTCAGAATACACACGACTATGTTGTCAAATACTCAAACCACAAACCTACTAATTTTGCTGCAGGTAGTGTATAGTTGTAATATGATCTAAAATATTAAATCTAATCTACTTTTGCAGTTATAACAGTTATATATTATATATAATATATGACAATTGAGACAAAATATAAATTAAATTACTATAGGTACCTTTTTTTTCTGTATTATCGAGGACTGGAGAGAGAACCGCGATTTGCATTACAGCTCCCCGGTACCATAGGTACCTAAAATATATAATACCTAGGTACAGTAAATTAAATACTTGGTTATTTTTTGGATATATAATATTCTAATTTCTATTATTTTCTTATCAATCAACATTGTTATACCTGTCGTATATAATACGCATCTTATATTTTACGCATTTGAAATAATACGCAATAATACGCATTTCATTCAAAATATGCAAAAATATAACAACCACAGCTGTTTGTTACAACATACAACGTTATTCGCAGACACATAATAATATATATTATATATAAATCTTAATCCTGCTTATTAATTATTACCATAAGAGTGATATACCTGGAGACAATATGCAGGCGATTCAAAATTATTGCATAAAAAACATAATAGTATATTATATACGATTTATATCATGTTAGGCTTTGAGAATTTATTTAATTAAAATTAAAATATTAAAAAAATACCCGGAAAACCACTCATGATCAAAACTCTTGTCAAATATATCGTATACTGCGTCGTCCGTGAAAACGCCAATGCATATGTAATTAATAACGCATATTACATAAGTAAAATAACCGTTTGATGGTTTTTCTTCTACCTATTTATAAGTTTTACATTGGTAAATTGCATTTAATATTTACAATTAAAATATTAAGTTGACATTACTACGAATATACATAATGGATATTAAATCAATATATACATAATGGATTATATTTGAAATCATAAAGTATATAAATAATATATTTTTTAATTTCAAATATTAAATGAAAAAAACCTTAGAAAATACCGTTTTTAAGATAATGAAAACGATTTTATTTTGGTATTAGATATAGTTGTTTCAATAATAATTATTCTGAATTATATGGTTAGTTAAAACGTTCAAAAATGTCTATTTTTATACCTAAATACCATACAGTATACATATTATATAGGTACCTACTATTTTTATTTTTACAGTTATTAAATCCATAGCTCACAATATGGCTCTCGATTTACATCGTAAGTACATCGAAAGAAGGCAAGACAGTGCACCGTTACAGGTGTCAGTCAAAGACATAATAAATTCTAAATATTACTTGGATCCTCTGGAGCTGTTGGGTGAGCGGAGCTTCAACGAACCTCGAGAAGTTGATGAGTCCGAAATCGGAAGCCCAATACAAGAGTTTTTCAGGGATGGAGTCGTATTTTTAACCGGCGGTACAGGTTTTATGGGCAAGGTTCTAGTGGAAAAACTACTCAGAACATGTCCACACATAAAACACATTTATTTGCTGATCCGATCTAAGAAGGGGAAAAACGTCGATGAACGATTGGAAGATATATTTGAAGACAGGGTAAATATAAATATATATTGTTATATAATTTTTTTTTCACTAACCTACTTTTTACATGTTTTGTAATTTATTTTATAAGTGAAAATAATATAATGACCGATATAGTATAAATTTAGTGACGCTCGTGGTATTACATAGCTTCGCGCGCAAGGTATTTAAGTATTTTTTTTCGGTTAAAATAATAATAATATTTTTGTACACATTTATTGGTTAGGTACTTAGGTACCAAGTGTTCATTATTACATTAGACATTATAAAACTATTTTTTTACTCTATATTGAAGTATATTAATTGTTACATATGAAAGTTACTAAAAGATAGCATTACTTAGACATTTGCTAGACATTTGCTTAGAAAATTCACAAAATAATTTATAGCATATAAAAAATATCGTGGGGTAAATAATTACCCCACCGTGTCACCAAAAGTTAAGCCGTTTTTCGTTTGATTTTTAATCTCTATATAAATTAATGATTAATTCTGTCTTTCTTGATTGGAGACAAAAAAGTTATATAAATAACAGGTACCTACTTGTATAATTGTATATTATATAAAATCTCCCAATAATTAATTTAAATTTGTAACTTTCATTATTTTCTAAAAATGAATAATTTGTAAGCGTTACTGTAATTATTCTATCAAAATTTTTATCGTTATATAGTTGTTCAAAAGATTAAAATATGAAGTTCCCAAGTATTATCATAAAGTTTCCGGAGTAGCCGGTGACTGCAGTTTGCCGGGTCTAGGATTAAGTGCAAGCAGTCGAAATACACTGATTAAAGAAGTGAACATAATATTCCATGGAGCAGCTACTGTGCGTTTTGATGAACATATTCGAGTGGCTATGGACATAAATGTTTCTGGGACAAGAGAATTGATAAATTTGGCCAAGACAATAACCAACTTAAAGGTAACATTAAAATATGGTATACATTAATACATAATATATAATAACAATTGGTATTTTATAGATTATAGGTCAAGTAGGTACCTATATGGTTCAATAATTTATACTATATAAACACTCCAAACTTGTAAAATTAAATTGATTTTAATAAATTTACATAACTGGTTGAAATCTTTGTTTTAATTTTTGTGTATTTCTATATGCGATGTGGAACTTCCATAACAACTTACAATTTACTCGTTGAAATGTATGTTAAACGTTTCATAACACTAAATATATTAGACTATTAATTATTGCAACAATGAATTATTCATTTTATTATTATTCATTTTATCAATAATTTGTCGTGTATTCTATATTTAAATATATTTCTATAAGTTAGCGTTTCCAAAACCATGGGTGGAATGCTGATAAATATTTTGCTGATTGGTCACAAAGTGTTACAAACGTAATAATTTCATAAAAATTAGTTTTAACAAGTTTTAACTTTAAATAACATACTTACCCAATAATTCATAATTGAGTTTCATACAAAATGTAATGAAAGTTGAGAACCACTTCAGTAAGAACTATTATTATTATAATCATGATTTTTTTGTGATTGGTTTTATTGCTCTTCTAAGAAATAGAATAAAAATGATTTTACATGAACGGTATTGTGTAATAAAAAATGTACCTATAGTAAATTAACGCAAATAAGTAGGTACGATTTTGTTTCCAAACAGGTTTTGTATAGCTACTTTAAATAAATGCATCTAAATTATAGGTTTATATTATATACTGTAATAACAAATATTAACAATGCACTATAATGGTTTCTTAATCGATAGGTCGTAGCACATATTTCCACTGCATTTTCAAATTGCAACCGATTGCACATCGACGAAAAATTTTACGATCCTATTGCTGACTATAAAGATGTATTGAAATTGGTTTCTTCTACCGATGATCAAACACTTCACGGTATGACTAGCAAGTAAGACTGTCATATATATTTATTTTATAGGAATAATAACCTAAAGTAATATTATAGTAACAATATCAATATAATTTTATCGTAACAACAATATTATTTTTAACTTTTAAGAATCCTTGGCGATTTACCAAACACTTATTCTTTTACGAAATCCTTGGCAGAAGATGCCATTCGAAGAGAAGCTCAAGATCTTCCAATATTAGTTTTCCGACCCACCGTGGGTACGTATTATTGAATCATAATATTTGCTTTTATAATATTACAGGTTTAAAAGTTTTTAAAATATTGTTATTTGTTTACAGTGGTTGGTACTTACCGGGAACCAGTTAGAGGCTGGATAGATAATGTATATGGTCCAACCGGAATCGTAGTTGGAGCTGGTACCGGAGTACTTCATACATATTATCTCGATTCTAATATTGTAACCGATATAATTCCCGTCGACATTGTTGTAAACGCTCTTATATGTGCTGCTAAAGAAACGGCAACTGCAAAAGTGTAAGTTTTATTAAAATGCCTATGGTTATAGTTTTTTTTTTGACGAATTGTCGTTTAATAAGATAATAACGCACCGTTTGTTTAATCTAACGGATTCTACAGTTTAAAAAACCATAAATTATTTAAGTAAATCAAGTAATTTAGGTATTTTAGATAAGTATACAAATGTGCATTATATAATATTTTGTTTTGAGTTTTCATCGTAAGTAATTATAACAGCAATAGTTAATTTATAACGTATGTGTATGGATAATAATATATTTGTATGCGGATATAATTAATTATAAGAGAGAAAGTGCATTGTGATAAAAAATGTATTTTACTATGCATTACGTAATATATACGGAAAGGTTATACTAAAAAAAAAGCTAAGAAATTCGTTCTGCTGTTTAAGTATAATAGATTTTGAGGGAACATCGTTATTGTGATGGAAGTATTAAATTAGAGTTTAACGATATATCATTGCTTACGAACAACGAAAGTTGTGTGGAGACTGTGTGTCAATCTTTATTCAAAAGTAAATTTTTTATTAACTATTAATTATATTAGATAGTAATTTATTTTTATATTAATATATACGGTAGGTTGAATTATATTTTGCAAAAAACATATAGGTACTATATAATAAATATTAAAGTATTATATATGTCTATCATATTACATCGATGTTATTAAATTATAAAACAATGTTACCGTCGTACCGTACAACATATAGGTTAGGCATTCGTGGTATAAATATCTTAAAATTAGTCTAAATATTTCGTTGTGTATAGAAAATAATAACAACCGCAATTGTGAAAGTTTGATATTCATATGAATAACCGAAATCGTTAGATAGATGAATTGGTATTATTATCTAACTATAGAACATTATTGGTAAATTGTCGGGATTTTGGCGAAATCTTAAACTTTAAATGCTTAAAAAAAGAACCGTGTGCCTATGTATCATTAATATTTTTAAATAGCTATAATAACAACTTATGAGGTTAGGTTGGGTGACCAGGCTTTGTGAAATTCCGTATGCCTGTGTGACCAACTATCTGTTATATGGTACAGACTTGGCGATAACTGATGCATGTTATATTATATACACTATAAAGGATGAATCACCAGCATGTCCACCCCCATTTTTTCTTTTAATAATGAATAAATTCTGATTTTTGGAATTTTTAAATACATACTTAAAGACTTTATTTTCAAATGTATGAGATTTTGTGTACTATACCTACTTAAAGAGTCACATTGGAGATACAAGCTTTTTTTTTTCAAATGAGAATCCCCCCCCATAATTTTTAATGTAAACTAATTAGTGGATGATTTTTTTGAAATTGTTGGTGTACCTAGTTCAAAATTTGAGTATTTTGAATAACTGAAATATTGAAGAAAAAAGGGGTTGCACATGCTTGTTTTATTCTAAATAGTGAATCACCCTATACATCATACGTTGATTACGATTGATGTCAATTTTTACCAGAAATTTTGACATGATTTAAGTTTTGTCTTATGAGTTCTTATAATATTTGAAAAAAAAACGGAAATTGAGAATTGTTGATGTATAGTAGATTTGTCCATAACAAAAAAGACATTTGTAATAATGTATAGTTTATACAATTCACACGTACATCTTAAACAGCAAGAACAATGGTGACAGTATAAATAGTATAATATGTAAAACCGGATGTGCTCGTAAGGACGTAAGACTGACATTACGTTTTCCGGAAAAGGGGGGGGCTTTGTTTTTTTAAGTTTAAATCACGATGATGAGAAAGGAAAATAGATTAAAAATGGATATAATATTCATTGAAGATGCAATTCAATGTCAAAAAGTTGATGAGGTATATGACTAATACAATAATAGGTTATATTAAATGATGCGAATGACTTGTTTTATTTCATGGCAACTTAAGATTGGGCAAACGTAATGTATGTGATGTACCTAGCTATAACTTGTAATTATGAAAATATAACTATGACATAACGCAAGTTTTCTAAAACAATACACTAAATTATCTCATACGAGTATACGACTATAATAAACCTAGTAATTTTGTAATTAAATTGCTTATTAATAGGCTACAAATTACAATGAATTATCCAGTTGTATGTTTACTATGATTTATGAGCAACACGTAAAGAAGTTTAAATTTTTAATGCGTAAACATTTGAGTATGCTAATAGTCACTATTATTTTATTAATAACTAGCTGATCCCGATGGCACTTCGTTGCCCGTTAAATGTACCAATTCTATATGACTCAAACTTTATTCAATTCGTTATTTAATATTCGGAGTATGGTGTATAGTGTTCAAAATTTATCTTAACTTTTCTGTTGCCCGGAATAAAAATTCTGATTCGCAGCAGTATATTATCAGGTAGGCAATCTACCTGCGGTAGATCACGGACCCCGTGCTGTTTGTACGTAAGTGTATGATTTAACTCTAAAATATCAAAATTGTGCCAAGTTTGTCATTTTTACTTAATTCCACCTACGGAGGATTGATATAATCAATTAATACAAAAGCCTCACGCAACCGTACTAAAATCCGATGAATAAAATAAACAAATTTAACACTTTAAATTAGCGTATCTTCTTCCCAGACGTCTAATCTACACACAGACATTCATTTTTATCTATACTAATATATAAAATGATAGCGTTTGTTTGTATGTTCGGGATAAACTCCGAAACTACTGAACCTAAAATTCTTTCACCAATACAAAGCCACATTCTTTGTGAGTGTCATAGGCTAATTTAAAAAGGGAAGTGATCACGCCCGGTAGGTGTTCAAACAGGAATTTCGAGATTTACGATAGAAATTTTTGTTTTTTAATGGTTGCTATGGGTTATATATGTTACGGGCAAAGTATACAATTTGGTCATTTTATACAATGGCCAGGCATTTTATATAATGTCCGGGCGTTATGTAAAATGACCTTCATATATTGGGCAATATGGATAATACTATGTAATTGTAAATTATAAAGCATTTTATTCATTATATTTTAACTTTATAAACATGATAAATATTAACTAGGAGGTACCTATACTAATATTATATTTTATTACTATTTAATTATATTTCATTAATTATTAGTAGTTATTATTTATTACCATTGAGTAATGATAATATTTATACTCAATGTTATCAGTTTATTACTTATTATCGCATGTACTACTCCCGTGGCATTTTGATGTGCATAGTCACTCCGCAGCTTTGCACTTGCACTTCCGTGTTTTACATTTTTGTACACACGTACATCGGTCGTAGCCCTGACCACCCAAATTAGAAAATTTCCGTGCTGTCTCTCGTAGTGAAATCTTGGTTTGTGGCACATCATCGACTTTCAGAAATCTTTCCTTGCAAATTACAAATTGGTTTCTACTATACAAAGTTGAAAGGCGACTTTCCTTAGTCCCGATTTTAGCCGAGATAAATTACCGATCTTAAACCGATTTTAATTTTAACCCCTCACTCCATTTTTTAGTACGGTTATCTGTCAACCAAGTAGCAAGCATATTTTCAATGTCCTGGTCAGCTCGTTCAAATGAACTCTGGCTCTGTGAGTGACGAGGTTTACCATGAACTATTTTAAGTTGCAGAACATCGCACATATTTCAGTTACAACTTTATTTGCAAATTCTCGACCATTATCCGACTGTAAAATTGATAGTGCTCCGAATGTTGTGAAAATATCTAATAATACATACGCTACGTCTTCAGCACGTTTGTGTTTTAACGGTCGAAGTAGTACGTATTTTGTGAGGTGGTCCTGGTAAACCAATATAAACTTATACTCACCATCCGATTGTGCTTGCATATCTATTAGGTCAATCTGACAGCGAGAATTCATCTCAGAAGATATAATTGGTTTTACCACCAACCCTTTCTTTGCTGTGCATCCTTTTTTTTGACATGATTCGCAACTATTTAAGTATAGCATAATCATATCTCTAGTGATATTTTTGTACTTTGTATTTACCTCGTGTTCCATTCTGTTTCGGCCACCGTGTCCAATTGATAAATGAACATCGTGTATAATATCAAATAACTCTTCATCGTGTACATAATATTTAATTTCATTATTTTCAAATACAGGTGCAATTAACTTGTTAACATTAGCAACGTTTAACACGTCGTTTTTTTTTAAAAGTTTATAATCATTCGGTTCCTTTATTTTTGAATTATTCTTTAGTTGAATTATATGCGAAATTAGTTGATCATATTTAAGCTTTTTCAAAAATGAAGTATTTGAACCTTTTTTTTCTAACAAATCATTTAAATCTACATTAAACTTTTCCATATATTTATTCAAAATGTACACTTATTTTTATATACATAGATATTAATAATTATACAAATATTTGTTAATACTATATAATTAATAATATCAATAAGTTGCAACATAATCTTATTATTCTTTCCTTTATTTATATTATTTAGAAATCGTATGGTCGAAGGTATTATTCCATTAGTTTGGAAAATCTACTCCATCACTCCTGTTCTTAAGGCCTCTGCCCCCATATTGTTAAACTAGGTATTTGAATGTACCTACATTGTCTACAATTATGTTGGGTCTATATGATTATATGTAATCAAATTCTCATCCCACAACACGAGGCACTGTTATCTCTTTCTCCAGATCCAGATACCCTATATACACTACCCAATTACCCTTACGCGCTTAATGACCTTCATTTATAGCGGATTTATACTATTAAAGATCTTGGAATTTACTACTCATGCACTCTCTCCTTTAGCTACATATCACATTGATATTATTACTGGTAGAGTTCTAAAAGTTTTAGGTTTTACTAAACGAAACACCAAACTTATCACTTCGGGTAACGAGTTTTGTACAAATCAATTGTTTTTCTAAGTGTGTGTAAACATTTAACAATTTATGATGTTAATAAAAAAAAAATTTTAGATGTCACGAACATGTTTTCGAGAAACAATATTATAGGCATATAGATCTATATAGTAAACCAAGTTCTGTTGTTTGTGCATTTCTGTATCCGTATGTGAATCTGTGATGGCTTATCATTGCTTTCTTACCTATTTTTAATAATAGTATACCCATATTTTATAGGAATGCTAATTGATAAGCAAAGATTCAATGTAATATCCGGTTTATGTATTTATCTTACCAGGCTTAAAAAAATACATTATAATACCTATCAATATTATTATTGATAAATTAAATATATTGTACGCAAAAATATTTTCTATTCGTCTTACGTTAATGATCATTAATTAATAATTATACCATCAACGAAAAACGTTATTAGCTTATACTTTTATGAGGTGGTTACAGCTAGTTCTAAGATAATTCCATAGACACAAATTTAAAAAAAAAACCTTAAATGTTCACAGGGCACATGATGAGATACCAATATATACATGTTCAAGTTCAATACAAAAACCAATTAAATGGAAAGAGTTTATCGAGTTAAATGAACGTTATGGTATGCAGTGGCCTACAATTCGGGCGATTTGGTATTCTTCGTTTTGGGTTACTAAAAATCCATATTTATACGCAATGTTAAATTTTTTTTGTCACGTTGTGCCTGGGTATACACTGGATACATTGGCTCGTTTTTCTGGACAAAAACCAATGTTGGTAATAGTTTAATTAAATAATAAATACAAGGTGATGTATTTAAGTGCCTAAACTCAATATTTTGAAAAGTCTTAGGGTCGCATTCATAGTAAATGCTTAAAAATAAGTACCTATTGCTTAAGCTAATTTTAATAATTTAAAAAAATACGAAAATTGCGATTATAACTAAAAGCAATGCTTAAGGTAGGTCTCGACCAATTTAAGTAATAATTTCTCAATCGTTTCTTAAGCCGAAGTCTTGGTTATGAGTCTCATTTGAGTCATGAGTATAGCTTAAGCAATACTTATATTCTTAAGCATCGACTATGAATACGGCCCTAAATTTCTTTTAAATATAATTTTTACTTAATTGTATGTCATGGCACAATAACATTTTTGAAAATAAATGATATTGTTACAATTTTTTATTACAATAGTTTTTCTGTTTTTTGAAAACAAACACACATTTTTAGTTTCATGTTCGAAAGCAATATGTTTTTCGGAATACTTTGATACATAAATATCAAATTTTGTAAGAGTATAGTTAGTTATGACCGAACCTTTAGATGAGCCATGAGCGGAGTTGTGCACTTCCATGGAACAACTTGACTAGATACTACCTACTTATTAGTAATTTTATGTTTATGTATCAAAATACCCTGAAAAATATTTTGCCTAGGAATATGAAATAAAAAATGTGTATGTATTGTCATCAGTGCCGTGCTAACTTTCATTGGCGCCTTAGCACAGCTCTAGTTGTCATTAAAAAAGGTGAAAAAATAAAAACTGTAAATTGAAACTTTTTGAAATAATGAGTGTAGAAACTTAAATGGATATTAATATATTATGACAAAAGAATATATTATAGTAGTACTATTAATTCTGATTTTTGAATTACTATTTTATGGTTACCAGTTAGTGGTAATTAGTTAAAATGACATATATAGTTTTATATGAAAAAAAAACTCAACGACAGTACTGTGTTTTATATTTTTAAATAGATTGATGAATATTTATAAGAAGATTGATAAAGTACGCGATATACTGGCATATTTCTCGGACAAAGAATGGACGTTCCCTAATGATCGATTACTAGCGTTATGGGATACTCTCGACGGCCAAGATAAAGAATTATTCAATTTCGACATACATCAACTGTCATGGGATTATTTTTGTCAGGCAAACTGTCTTGGTTTAAGAGTTTATCTCGTAAAAGATGATATACACACATTGCCTGCGGCCAGGAAAAAATGGGAAAAGTAAGTTATACATGTATGAAACAAGTACAATAGTACAATAATTATTATTTATTAGAAAATAGAAGATTCATCAATCTTAATTAACGGTTAGCTATAGACTAAATTATATATTATACCTAAATTTTAATGATGTAATTACAAATCAAATGTTCAATCAGGCACGAATATATTATTATAGGTATTATATAATGTATTATATGAAATTACTAATCCTTTTTTTCTTACATTTAAATACCACTTTATTGTTATTTTGGGTTGTATTTTATATCTAATGTATAAACTAAATTTATAAATTAAGCTTTAAGAAAAATATCTTTAATTTCCTACTATTATTTATTTTTAAAACTAGTACCTATTAGGTATTTAAATGTTTTACAGATAGTTTAATTATATTAGACTGATTTTATCTGTCAAAAATTGAATAGTTTTAATGACGTATTATCTATTATTGTACTATGTTTAATTTATTGTATTCTTATTTTCAGATTATACATAGCACATAATATTCTGTTAATATTTGTGTACGGAATTGTGTTGTGTTGTCTCTGGTTGATTGTGTGTGTACCACTAAAATTGACTGGGCTCATGTAAAACAATTCGTGGAAACTTAAACATACACACAGGATGTATTTTTACCAATTAATTAAATATAGGTTACATAAACCTATGTGATAAGTGATAATTGTTGAATTCAAGTCAGAGTACCTATAGGTAGTATTATAATATTTACTGTCCAAATCGAATCATACCTATTGACAAATAGTTTAAACTTCGTGTATATAATATTATGATAGTATACGCCGTTTATGATTACTAATGAAAGTCATCAAAAAAAAAAAAATGTATAATAAAAACAATAATGAAAATTAACCAAACCGTTTTAAAAGAAATTTTAAACATTTAAAATAGTATAATTCAAGTAGGTAACCTTATTGATGTTAATAGACATTTTTTGATAAAAAAACTATTAGGTACCTACCTAAAATAAAAGTTCCCTGTTCCAAAATGTTTATTTTTGTAATAAATGTTAAATATATTAGCTTATACCAATTTATTATTATCCAATAATACTGTTAACTATACTTTAAATGACTACCTACACGTCTTATTCGTATTATTTCGTCGTATATATATATTTTTAAAAACATTTTCTGTACCTATCTATAAAAACTATAAAATAAATATATATTATAGAGTATAGACGATTACACTTTGTTGATGCCTAAGTAAACGGTAATCGTTTTATTTTTATTTACTTATATTATATCCATACAACCCTGAGCCTTTGAATAAAATTTTTTCGAGTGTTCGAAAGTACTGAAGTACCTAGGGAGTTTAAATTTAAGATCTAAGATTTAATTATTATTGCATAATCATTTTTATGATATCTGTGAAATACAAACTTGTATTTCCTAATTTCTAGCTTTTAAGATTTGCTTAGAAGTAGGATATTATTGTTAGATATAATATTAATTGATTTACGTTTTAATTTGTTTACCATTGGTTGCATTTCATATTATATAATATATAGGTACCTAATTTACTTGAAACGTTTTAAATGAATATGATTTTATAGATTTAATTGTATTGTAATAATTTAACATACCTACCAAACAATTGTTTGTTCTTATATAATTAGTTATTTTTTTTACTTAAGTAATATAAAATTGTTGTGGATATTTTAAAGAAATATTTGTTTATAGTGTATGTAGTATGTGTTATTGTGCCATGTATGGGATCGTCTCGGCGTATCATAAGTTCGAAAGAGTTCGAAAAGTATACAGCTTGTATTAATAATTGTAAAATAGGATAACGTTGAGTTGAGTTAACTCTTCTGCGAATAAAATTATAAGCAAAGCAACAAAACCATGTAAAAAAACATTGGAAAAGGAACAAGTTTTACGGAAGCAGATAAACAAATATTATACAAATGAACAAATTTGCAGATTTTTCTTTTTGAAATCAGTAGCATTTACATTTTTACCAGCTACCATTTAAATGTTATCATTATTATATTATTACACATAATTATTATTTCCTAATAATTATTTATATTATTATTTTAATAATTTTTAAATTAATTTACTTTTTTATTTGTATTCCTATTACGATTTTAAAAAAAAAACAGTGTAAAAAATTATACAGGTTTTTGAGAGACTACTCAGCCAACCTCCACGTAGTGATTCCTGAATAATGCTAATAGGCTGAGGGACTCAACTCGAACAACCTAGCAAATATTTGACGGAATCAACTCCGATAACGCAAAAGTATGATTGGGACTCAATTCAATGTCGCTGAAAAAAATATATGATTAATATTAACAAGTTTAAATTGTGAATTGTACCTTCGAAAAATCCCATTGAATTTTTCATAATTAAATTATATTCACTATTTAGATTTCTGACACTTAAAAAAATATCACCTTTGTAAATGTACCTATATACCTATTAATTATTATAAGAATGTTAACTGATAATAATAACATCAATTGACAAGTGACGCATAGATCGTGAAGTTATGACGTGTGAGTTTATGTATTTATGTAATATAATTTTTGGTGTAATGTAGTTATATAATAGTATTTTTATTTTTATCTTGAGTAATATTTTAAATGTCGAAAAAATTAATTTTAAATAATAAATATAATGTTCAAGAAAAAAATAATATACATACTATGTATAATGTGATTTATTATATATTTGCGAATAGTTCAATATAATAAATATACATATAGTATTACTTTATTCAATTTAGGTCATAGATAGACCTATTGGTTATAAAAAAAATTAAGGTATAACAAAAACTCACATATTGTCAAAATACATTTTTGGAATGATCTTTCCACAGATGAGTAACTACATACACCATTAATCAATACGCCAGACGTAAAAAATACATTTTTATAGAGAAATAGAAAATATTTACACACGCACACACACAAAGTCACAAAATATTAATAATTGGCAATTATTCAAGGACGTCCTCAAAAATTTGTCAAAGTAGGGGCAATATAAATGTTTGATTGTATATTATTAGTGCCTACGTGAGTACGTTAATACTACCTACACGCAGTTCAGTCTACATTTTTTCCAAATTAATTGTATACAATATTTTGAATAACATAATATTTAAAATTAATTGCCATTACATTTTAGGCTATTAAAATTAATCTAAAATAACATAAAATACTAAAAAAAATTATCATTTACTATATTTATGAATATTTTTCTCTCAATAATAGTAGTAAAGTGTTTAATATTATATAATAATAATATTAGAGTAAACAATGCAAGATAACTGTCATCAGAACAATGATTATATAGTTATATAGTTATATAGTTCATAATAATTATTATTATACATTATTATACAATTCAGTATAAAATAATATTGATGACTTAAATAGGTAAATGTTTCAGAAAATATTATGATTAAGAGGACGTCGTACCCGCTTGTGTTGTCTCCGTCATACACACTTCCGACATAGCAAATGTTCGTTCACCAGTTTCAATAGTGTGCTTTTAGATTGATATTAGAGTGAATTGACCTATTATAAAATTTAAAGGTAAGATTATTATCTAGGCACGGCGTAGGCTTTTATTGATATGTATTATTATTTTTAAGTAAGTTATGACCTTTTGAAACAGTACATTTTAAAATTATCATAATTTCATTAAAAATAATAATAATATCAATAAAATACGTCGTGCCCTAGATAATAATCTTCCCTTTAAATTGTATATAGGTCAATACACTCTAATATCAAAACTAACAATAGGTACTCCATAGAAACTGGTGAACAAAAACTTGCTATGTCGTACACTCGTACTGTGTAAGACGGAGACGACGAGACATTCGGGCACGACGTCCTCTTAAGTAAAATTTAGATAAATGACTACACAAAATAAAGGCTATAACCAGTGGTGCATTTAGACATTAAGTGCCCTGGGGCAACATTTTACTGATAAAAAATAACACTGTTCTGTAAGATTTGGGATTGGGAGTTTGTATTTTAGACGGTATAACGAAAAAAATATCAACCACAACTAACTCTATTGTAGGACTGTACACAGGTCCGAAAAGTTAATTACACCTTTTACAAAAATTGACTGTCAGATTCGTCAATAATTTTAAATGCTTCTGGAGTTGATTTGAGTAAGGTGTGCTGATAGATTCGGTTTGCATTAGGTAGAATTAGGTACCTACTGAAGTGTTTATTTAACGGTCTGTTATGTCCTACCGTATTTTATAGAATTATTGTATAGTCATATTCCGGCGAATATAGATCGAACCAGAAGCATTGATCGTAATATTTTTTGGAGTAGGCAATAGTTTATCGCTATAGTTTAACGCTAACAACACGTGTCTTTACTTTAGTATGTTACTTTTCAGAGGAGCCAAAAAACTGTATAATTATTTTTAAATAAACTAAAATATGTTTCTAGCTTATAAATACAACTAGTACCGTGCTTGTTAATCTAATCAAAAATTTTCAGAAAACTAATTTTTTCAATCCCAAAATGGATACGAGTTTTTATTCAGTATATCATTCAGTATAGTTTAGTAATAATTTATTAACACACTTGTTTTATGTTATGAACCAAATTACATTTGGGAGTAATATTTAATGTATTGAAAGTTTTAATTTATTTTATAGTTTTCGTTGTATTATAGTATTCTTCTCCATACAATATGAACATTTTTTTAACTAAAAAATAAGTATAGAATACTTATAAAAAATAAAAATAAATTTTCATGATTTTGAAGTATATTGTAAAAAATTGAACTTACTATGCTTAAAAACACGTTGCTATGAATCTTTTATATTTTGATTTGAACTGCTTTCTTAATAACTTACAAGGAACATTGTATTAAAATATTAAATGTTCAAGCTTTTTGAGCGAGCAAAAATGTTTTTATCGATATTTATAGAAAAAAAAACTTAGAAAAAAATTTGAAAATGTCTATAAATAGCTCAAGAATAGTCAAAATATTTTAAAATTATTGTCATGCATAGAAAATTATGGAATAAACGTTTGCTGAAAATTTCATGTGTTCACGGATTTACCAGTAATTTGACTTTCCAGTAAGTATTTTTATTTGTCAAAGGTAGAAAACCTTATGAGAAATCTTGTATTAGATTTTCAAATTTTAGATATAATACGAATATTTCTATGAGAATTAGAAATTAGAGGGGGTTGAAACTCAAAATAATTTGGAAATTTTCGTGGATTAATGCTAATTTATTTTTTCGACTTTCCCTTACGCTTTTGTAATCTACTAGGAGTTTAAAATGTTGACCTTTCCTACTAGATTACCACTTTCCCACCAGAAAAGACACTGAAGTTGAATACCCAATCATTATTTCAACTATTGTTTATAGGTAGGTACATGTTAAAACAAAAATAAAAATAATAAAACACAACATTGTGAAACCAATACATTTATTGCCACACTCGGAATCTAAAATATAAATAAAACTAAAAAGTATATTCACTAATAAATCAAATTTAATACTAACTTGTGGGTATATTTTATTTTTTATTTTTTTGTTTATTTATTTACGGAATAAATCCATTTACAATAGTAATATATAGTGTACACTGTGTACAGTATAACAAGACTTATGTTAAATATTTTAGTTTGGTGATTACATAGTATCTAAACATAGATATAGTATAAGAAGAGTTTACAATATATTAAATGGGAGACAGAGTGGCCGGGCGGACTAAGGCGTCGCCGACGCCGGTTCAAAACCTCGGCTGCGCGCGGCATTTTTCTTCGGGCAAGTCACGGTGTCCGGAGAGAAGTGCCACCATCCCCCACCCGGGCATAGCAGATACCTACGGGTGCCCACTAAAAAACCTGGCAAACTAACAAACACACAATACCCTCCCCCACAGTTAAAAACCACCCGATGGCCTAAATTACCGCAGGATAGTTAATTTAAAAAAAAATATATACATATATATACATAATAAATATAATTCAATTTTAACTGAATTAACACTGAACAATTAAAAACATTAAAATAAAACAAAAAATACATTTTAAATAATCATACACTAAATGTTGACTTAATTGTTTAATGTTCTATCGATCACGAATAACACCTCAGCTTAGAGTTAATTTACTGGGCTTATAGGAATAAAGGTATAAATGTCTATTTTATTGTGGTGGCAGCACAGAGTAATAATATTTAACAATTTTACTGTGGTACTAATGGCAAAAAAGTGGGTAAGTGGATGTCGCTGTAATGGATGGTGTTAAATTTTAATTCGATGATATAATATCATTGTATAAGAAAAACGATTCTGAGCGAAAACGGTCCGTCAGCCTATGATATTACCAAGTATATTTGATGATATTATTGTGAATAAAGTAATTTATATAAAACCTATTTACATGGAACCTAGTTTTACGTTTTCAATCCTTAGCTATAAAAGTTGAACATTTTGTACATTTTTAACTACAAAATAATTATTAAATTTTAAATGTGATAAATCTTGACAACATTTGAAATTAAAATGCTTATAAAAAAAAATTGTGCCTATGTATTTTCAATATTTTTCAACTGCTATTGTAATAATATATCAGGAGCCTCGCATTAAATTTTCACGCTTTTTTACCCAAAAAGTAAAATTTTATTGATATTTATAAAGAAAAAAACTAAAAAAATTGAAAACTGACAATGTTTGTAAATAGCTCAAAAAGAGTCAAATTATTTTCAAAATTGTTTGTTGTATAGAAAATGCTAATATATAAACATTCAGTGAAATTTTCAAGGATCTACAGTCATTCGTTTTTTAATAACAACAAAATAAGAAAATCGTTACATGAGAACTCGAGTGAATATTAAATGTTATAAAAATATGAATTTCAAATGCTCATAAAAATTTAATTTGATTTTCTTGTAGACATTTTTTTGTTGATAAAGATAGACAAACTTGTTAGGAATTTTGTATTACATTTTAAAAACTTAGACTTAAAAAGAAAATTTTTTATGAAATTCTAACTCAAAATAATTTGGAAATTTACGTCATTTTTACATGTTTTGTCAATATTTGAACTTTAAATGCTTATAAAATAAAATTGTGACCATGGATTTTTAATTTGTTTCATCTGCCTTTGAAACAATATACTAAGAGCCTTCAATTAAATTGTCAAGCTTTTTTTATCCTACAAATAAAGTTTTGACATTCATAGAAAAGAAGACTAATAAAATTCAAAACCGAAAATGTTCCTATACAGCTCAAAATAAGTAAAAATAATTGGAAAATGTTATGGTGTATAGAAAATGCTAATAGAAACATTCAGTCAAAATGTCATGTACTTACATTTGTTCATTTGGTCATTTGTTTAAGAGTTGCACCAAAACTAAAATCGTTTTTTTCAAAAACAGATTTTGCGTAAAAATTCCTGTTTTTCTTAATTTTCCTTTTGTTTTTCGCGGCGTTTTTGAAAACTACTGGGAAATTTTTACTTTTGATCCCCCAAAGTACCAACTAGATTCACTTTCCTAACAGAAAAGATACTGTTGAAGAAAATCCAAGCATTTTTACTGTCCTAAAAGGTGACGACAGACACAAAAATAATAATAAAAAAAAATACACATCATTGTAAAATCAATACATTAATCGCTCCGCTCAAAATCTAAAATGGTAAATTTATTTTGAGTAAATCAAGTATACAATTGGTTTTATAATGATGCTATTTAAAAAAATATATTTTTTATTTCCAAACATCTTAACAACGATTGCCTACAGCTGTCTGTACAAATATCGTCCTGTGTTATCACACATAATAATATAATATCATTCAGTGTTCCTTATGAATTAAGAGGTTAAGATTTAATTGTTCATACCTAATTAATTAACTACCTATAGACAATTTTGTTTTTTGTTTTAAAATTTTTTTTTTTAGAAATTTAATTTAATTAATTAAAATAAAAAAGCGACATCCAATTGGATGACGTTATACTGAAAATAATATTATTGTAATAATGTAGGTACTCAAATGATTCTGTTTGGCACAAGACGCAAGACCGAGAGAGAAGGATGGATGTGCGTCTTGTGTACGTACGGTTTTGTTATAGGTATGAGGCCTTGAAGTGTGTACATATGACAACACCAGTAATTCCTCAACCCAGTTACTGTGTCAGAGATTTGGGTTTGGACTCACGGCCATTCCGTCGCGGTACTTCGTTCAAGTAGTTTCTATCTGCAGAGTGCCTGTTATTCATCGTCGATCGTTGTTTTAAAAGAGGTAAGAACATAATAATATTTTTTTTTATTATTATTACGATTTTATTTTATTATTAATTATTGAACTGGAAAATAATTAACTCACATGGTTTTAATAAAAAAACGAAATTATTTGTTAAGTATGAACATATTGTTGATATGGGAATTAGTTTAAGTAGATAATAGGTAGGTATTATAAATACATGATATTTTAAACCACAATGTGTTATGTTATTTTTAATTTATACAAATGTATTAGAATAAGCCAATCATAAATAATATTATGTCAACTGCATAAATTATACAATATTATTGTAAATTTTACAATAGTAAAAAAGTAATTTGTTTTCCAATGTTTATAAAAATATTTTGAATGAGGTATGTCAACAAAAAAATCGATCAAATGCTTATCTCATATTTATTATACATCAAATAAATAATTAAATAATTTTTAAAAATGCCAGTTTAAATTTTTTGTCCAACAACTTAGCTGAAATTTAAATTTAAAATTATTTTGTTAATTTGATTATTAGAATATGACTGCGTTGTGATTAACTATATGAACACAACAATATTTATAGTAACTACCCTATAATTTGTTCGATAAGTCTTAAATCTTCATTAACAACACACAATGATGCTGTGTACACAAAATTATATCTATTAGGAATATATGTTTTTAGATATTTAAATGAAATAACAAAAATGATCTTTGATTAGGTTCAAAGCCGTTTGGAATGATATAAATATAAGTTACTATTATATTTTAATGCTACATAAATACATAATATATAATATAATACATTTGAAAGGTAGCATAAATAAATAATTTCTCATTTTTAGGGGGGAAAAACGTACCTCCATGATTATGATAACGGTATTACTTAATAACTTAAATCTGATAAGTGCAGATAACCTTATATAATATAATTGGGCATCGGCAATTTCATTTATTTATTTCGTACTACAACTATATTAAAAATTTGAAACCGTCATTTACATAAATTATTACTATTATATTTTGCCAAATATTTTTCAGGTTTTTTTTCCTATATTCAAATTACAAATAATGTATGGCAACTTCGTTTAGGATAAGGTTTATGAGTCATTTCTCCTGTATGATCGTGAATCTTTTAAATTTAAATTGGTTAACATTTTATGGGCTGTTCATACTATCATAATATTATATTATTTTATTCTCGTTTCGTTATCATTAGATAATCGATAAAAAGATACTTTCTGTTTTATTTTAAACATAGTGACATACATAATTATTATAATACAGTACGTATTTTGTGGTATGATAAATGTAAATAAAATAAAATAAAATATAATATAATACAATACCTACTATAAGAATAAATGTTAAGACGATGCTACACTGCCATAGTAAGTTGTGACATGTGAAAGCAACAGCTGAAGTTGCTAGGACGTTTCTTCGCCAAACGGTTCGTCTCTTTTTATGCGAACTGTGGTCTGCGAGTACCTATACATTATATTTGAATATTATTATATAAACAATTATGTACGTAACATTCTAATAATATAATGATTTATGCGTTCAAAACAATTATTATAATAAACGTTTGCTTAAATATTCTAATCTTAAAACCAAAATGTGATTATTAGGTAGTGTAGGTACCTACCTAGGTAGGTCAAAATAGTAAAAAGCGGTACGTATTTATTGTATCTCTAATCAGATGTGTTGGGACTGTTGTGAATATTAATTACGCAATGCGCAATATTTAATAAACTATATAGGTTGGGTTAGGCATCCAATAAAAACGAGTTACATTTGGGACTTGATATTGACTTTGTCATATAATATCTAGGTAACCGACCTACGTACATTAATTGCTGAATGGACATTTTAGGCGTCTTCAGGTCAAGGTAACCATGTGAGAAAACGCAGTGAGTTAGGTTCAAAAATTCCAATCATATTATAGCTATCATGTGTAACTGTGTAAGTGCTAAACCCAATACAGTTTTCATCGTTTTATGAAACATTATAATCATTGTGTATTATATTTCGTTCGTGTAAGTAACGTTTAATAATATGATTTAGATCACTGTAATAGTACCCTATACCTGCCTCATAACTTTCCAAAATTAATCCAATACATGTAAACATAAATATATTATTTAGCTAATATATTATAATATATACCTAGGTATTTATATCCATTATAATAATTCGAACATGGATGAATCATTAATAATATGACATAATATTGATCTATATTGTCTAAGCTACAAATATAGGTAAAATAATATTAAATTCAATTTACAGTCGAGTCTTGATAACTTGAAAACCTCAAAATACTATAATGTCGAAATATATTATTTAAAGTTACGTTTGTTTGTTGTTAATAACGTTATTAATTAAACACTATTCCTACTGTTTTTTTTTCAGTTATAAATCAACAATTCCACAATATGGCTCTCGATTTACATCGTAAGTACATCGAGAAAAAGCAAGACAGTGCACCGTTGGTGCCTATCAAAGATATAATAAATTCTAAATACTACTTGGATCCTCTGGAGCTTTTGGGTGAACGGAGCTTCAACGAACCTCGAGAAATCGAGGAGTCTGAAATCGGAAGTCCGATACAAGAGTTTTTCCGGGATGGAGTTGTATTTTTAACCGGTGGTACAGGTTTTATGGGCAAGGTTTTAGTGGAAAAACTACTCAGAACATGTCCTCACATTAAACATATTTATTTGCTGATACGATCTAAGAAAGGGAAAAACGTAGATCAACGGTTGGAAGATATATTTGAAGACAGGGTAAATAAAAATATTTATTATTTTATAATTTAATTTTTCATAAACGTATTTTTAACTCGATTTGTCGATTTGTATCACAATGAAATATTAAGCGTTTCTTCAACTACTGCGTCTTTAAATTAAAATGTGAAACATTTTACGATTTATTGCTTCTTAGATTGGGAAAATAAATGCTTATCTATGTTATGCGTAGATTGTATCTAGCCTCAATCAGTCCCCACGTTACACGTCAGAGGGGGTGAAATAAAGATAAAATCAACTCTATGGATTTGGATGATACTCAAAATAATATTTAGAACACTTTTTTGTGAATATAATTTTATTGAATGTATTGTTTTTAAGGGATCTCTTGAAATGTATATTTTTTTGTGGTACAATGGTTTGGATTTATAAATAATATGTATAGTGACTATTGTTCTTCATTACTAAACGCATACTAATGTTTTAATTATTTAAAGTCTATGGTGTTTTAAACAAGGGTGTAAAAGTACCTATGTATACAATTCAACAATTGTATATGTCATCTACGGACGTATACTTTAAAAAATGTATTATAGGTTTATTCGTAATGCAGTTACACGTCATACTTGTGCTAAGTATATTATAATTCGTAAATGATGTATGTTAAGTCAGTATAAGTACCCACAATATCCATGTGGACATTGCGGTGTGTATAAACAAACATCCTGTTTTTGCATTAAACAAGTACTTGCTTGACTTTTTTTAAATTTTTTATGTGCAAAATTTTAGAGAAAATGTTCATTTTTAATTCTGTTAATGTTGTTTTTTAAAATATTAGTTATAACCGGTGTATAGCTAACATTGAGATTAATCAACATTTCATAACACAACGTGTGCATGTGCGTGCATACCATAAGTTGTCTGATCGAGTTTATTGAATTACATCACAATATTTGCGAGAGGCGCTCTCTCGACGTCCTTGAATTTCTTTAGTGTTCGGTGGAAGTGTTTACACTTAAATACACTTTCTATTTCATAAAATCTAATTTTAGGTCAGTCGTCTGTAGACTTTAAAACAGTATTGTACGAAATTAATTTTTTTTTAAATATTATGTACTGCTATGATGTCTAATCCTCACTCATAGATTAATGTTACAGGGGAGTTCAAACTATTGTAGTTGGTGGGCTAATTCACTCATTCATGTAAACACTGGGGGCCTCGAAAAGGAAAAAAATAGTTGTACTCATATTTTATATTTTTGTAATAAACACATTATATAATATACACATTACTTGTTATCGTTATTATTATTATTAGTCAGTGATTTTTCCCACCACCAAGATATTTTTGTTTTTAAAATAGGTAATTAAATATATTTACTACACAGTATGTCATCTAGGGGGGGGAGGCAAAAAAAATGACTTTTAGCGCCTTGAGTTGGACTTACTCTGACCTAGAATATGAGACATTATTTTGTAAACGGTGAACAAATACTGAAAATTCTTAAAGTTGTCGGTTTAAAGTACCCATATGGAATCTGTGTTTGTATAATCGTATAACTGTGCTACTGCTCGACACATCTAATACATTTTTGTAGCCCAAAAAATATAATCTGAAAAAAAACAATGTACATACGTATGCTGTATTATAATATTAAAAATATTATTGTCTAGGTACGCAAAATATGTTAACAATATTATTAATGACGTGTTGTCTCCGTCGTACAATATAATATGTACAACATAGAAAAAACTGTTTTGGGACAAAATCCCTCTGTATTTATATTAGAATTATTACCAAAATTCCATAACGCACAGGGAAGAACTCTATCTGTGTCGAAGTGTTTTTTTTATTATTTGTATATCATAATTAATCATTTTATAGTTATCAGTTTGAGAACATTAGATTTTTTTGTTTTATTTAATTTAATTATTTAAAACTATTGGTTAGTGCTATCAAAAAAAATAAAAATCTACGGCACAGACAAAGTTCTCCCCTATGCGTTATGGAATTTTAGTAATTCTACTGTATATACAGAGGGAGTAAAGTAAAGTTGTCCTGCGCAAAACAGTTTCGGGCATTTGTAAGACGGTGACAACACATGTGTGTGTAACGTCCTCTAAACAGGTTATAATATTACCTATTTATGACTTATACATATAATATTTTATACGTATAGTCTACATTGAGTGATTTGTGTTATTTATTAAATTATAGTACTAGAAAAAAAAACAACGAGTATAATAATATTATCTTTGCAAGAACGAGACAGATCCAACTACCTGTTACAGGACAGGAAATATAACGAATGCTTAGACCTGTCAGGTTTTAATTTTCCGGTAAAAACCAGATAGCTCCAAGAGAATATTATGATGAATATAATTATTATTAATGAATACTAAGTTCTGGTCCAAACACAAAATAGCTCAATAAATTAAATTTTTTTTTTCTGAAAAGTTTTGAAAAATAGAATTGTTTGGTTTTTGCATGTATCCCTCGAATTTATAGTTAATAGCTTATAAGGCAGTATTAATAGCAGACCGTTGTATGGATTGTTGTCTATAATGATTTATGTTAAATAATAAATCTGCACACAGTAGGTAAACGATTTGGGCAGAATATTATGATTTTGTACGGTGCTTTTCGGGATTCCATGGGATTCCTTTGTTATTCGATAAATATGCACACGACCGTGTGGCGTGTGTTTCCCCAAAGGTTAATATTTGAACTCAAATCGGGATTACCTAATGTCTCGCATACGACTATCAATTACATTTTAAATATCTGTTTTAATCATTACAAACGTATCGATAATTCTACGGAAAAATAGACAATTATGGTATGGTTCAGTGTAACACCAGTGACGTATTTTGACTGTTAATACTATTGAAGATAATATAGTGTTAATGCTCAAAAAGTATTTTGTAATGTATTAATATATTAAATGACATTGAAAAATAAATACAATTCATTTGTAAAAATTTAAGGTGGTAATTATTCGAATTTTCGATTAGTAAAAATACGATGAATAAACATAATTCAACATAATTATAAACACATAAACATAATTATTATGTAAATAATTTATAATACAGGCCTTTTCTAGCGTGGCCTCTTAAGTTTTGATATGATGTAATATTACATATTATTATTATTATTAAGTAGGTGTATTTTAATTTATTCTTCATTTTTAAATGTTCGCAAATTCAATACATTTTCAGGTTTTTTAACGTATTTATTAATTATTCCCATATAGGTACGCAAGAACGGAATTATTAATTGTATAGTGCATATTCAGAATAATTCAAAATATTCTTAACTTCAAATCAGCTATCAAAAATAAATTACAAAAATGTACGATAAAGAGGGGAATTAGACTGGAAACTTATTTTAGTATTATGTTTTATCTTTTGTCTATGGAATGTATCGTAAATTATGTTGTAACTTGTATTATATCCAGATAGTAGACAATCACTCGTATAATGACAAGATATAAAATCAACTAAAAAAAAGTATGTAGTCATACAAGGTTCTAAACTAAAATATATATCCATTGTCCATAAAAACAATATGACGTATACTGCATATTATAATAGAAAAATAATTAAAGTGATTTTACAAAAAAAAACCAATATTTTTCTTTATTAGGCCAGACAATTAATGTTCGATAATTTTCACCATGGGAAATCCGGATCATCTGTAATTTTGTTGTTACAATATATTATTAGTACCTGACACCTGTTACTTATAAACCAGAAAGTCAATTAAATCGATTTGTAAAATTATGAAATAATAAGTTTTTGAAATGCTGAACATACATTTTAATTCATTTTGAATGTAAACTATTCTTGTTACATAAAGGATATTACGTGAGTATTAACACCAGAAAGAACATTGATATAAAAACTTCACCCAAATATATTTAGTCGAACTACTAAAATAAAAAATGTAAATCTTCAATTAGATATTAAGTAACATTAATACCCTTCGGGAGAGATTGTATTTGTATATAATATCAATTAAATACTGATGGGCACTACCTTATCGATGATATAACAAAATTAATATAATATAATACGTAGGTACCCATTATTATGATGGAGGTTGGTATCGCAACATATAGGTTTCGTACAGGGCGGATCCTGTTTTGCACAGAATTTAATTTTTAATAAAATCATTGGTAGCAATAATTCAATTTAAATTACCTGAAAGTGTTGGGTTAAATGAAAATGTCTAACGAGATATCTATATCTTTCATTAGAAAATCTCGAGTTTCATTATAAGTAAGTAATATTGCTAGTTCAGCAAACTCATTTCATTTTAACTTTTTTATAAACAAATGCAGAATTATTCATTATACTTACAATCTACATTGATATAATATTTCGATCAATGTTCTTTTAACTATCATAATTTAAGTGCACATCTATACAGAAGTCCAGTGCTATTAATAATTAATGGGTGTAATTTCTTAATAAATATATAATTGTTCTCATTTTTATGACAATTTATATTCGATCATCGTGAGTTTCGTGCCCAAAATAACGAGACGTAACTTAGGCACGAGACATTTATTTGGCTTAATTGTTACCTATTGTCATTTACTTCTACATAATATGATATAGATACATTTACATTTTAAAATAACCCAACTTGATTTAACTGAAGTACTTACAGTTAATCTAATTGGGTTAGTTTGATAAATTATACATTTGCATATATTAAATGAAAATTGATAATTAACACGATTGTATCATCTTCTGGGTTGGTAAGATTCTAATTAAAAACGTAATTTGGTTAATTTATTGTAGTATATTTTAGACCCGTATATCACATTTAAAAGACGTTTATGATGTGTAAATATTGTTTACTGTGTTAGGTAGAACATGAAGTTTTCAATTATTTTATCATAATATTCATAACGGAAAGTAGTTTATAAATAATGAAAATAATAATAATTATATTAATTTAATATTAAGTAATATAACATTATATATCATTAGATTTATTCAGAAGCAGATTAAGTCGCACACAAATGAGAATGGGAAGCAAATTTACGTGAATAATTAAGAATCAAAATAATTTATTTTGATTGAAACATATTTTGCATAATAGTTACCATAATTATACTGATCCACAGAGCGCGTGTTAAAATAACTATTTCGCAATAATGACTCCATTACATTACTTTTTAGAACCTACTTATATTTCAATAATTTTACCTATACAGAGAAATAGTTGAATTTGCAAAGTCTATAATAAGTAGAGAAAGGTAAAAAAAAATCTTAATATTCAATGAAAATGTTAGAAAAAAATATGAACTAGTTTTAAGATTATTGTTATAGCCTGGACGTTGTATGTTTAACCCAGTGTTAAGTTTTTGGGATCCAGTATTATAAATTTCAAATTGTATTGTAATTAAACTGAGAGAAAATATCAAATATCAAAAATTCTCAATAAAGTAATAGGCTTAGGTATTACCTAGGTAACTACTATATTATTGGCACTTTATTGGTCACTTTCTAATTTTATTAACAATGTTTATTGTTTAGGTGAAATCACCAGACTATTCAGGCTTATTAGTGTAATAATGACGATAAAAAATATGTTATAATATTCAAAATAATAATAAAGTAATAATGTCTAAAGAAATGATGGAAAATCAGAAGTAGGTCTATATGTATAATATCTAACGATCTATTTTAACGAGATATTATTCCGTAATTTATGTTGGCGCAATAAAAATATATTATTGCAATAATAATTACCTGCCTGCTATAATGTATAAAATGTATTACGTTTCAGCTTTTTAAAAGATTAAAACACGAGGTACCCAAGTATTATCATAAGGTATCTGGAGTAGCCGGTGACTGCAGTTTGCCGGGTCTAGGATTAAGCGTGAGCAGTCGAAATACATTGATTAATGAAGTGAATATAATTTTCCACGGAGCAGCTACTGTGCGCTTTGATGAACATATCCGTGTAGCTATGAACATAAATGTTTCCGGGACAAGAGAATTACTAAGCTTGGCCAGAAAAATAACCAACTTAAAGGTAAAAGTGTTTTCAAATTTACATAAGCTTAATATGTAGCTATAGTATATTTACTCAAAACGCGAGCTTAAACATTACTTAAACATTAAACTTGCATGTTTGTACGATATACTGTATTTTTGTACGTATATTTTACAGATTTTCACAACGTATAGCATTTAAATGTCGATAAAGAATTATCTGTTATATAGTGAAATATTTTTCTATAAAAAAACGTACCCCAAAAGGTTTGCCTCAGTTATATTGTGGATTACAGAATAATTATATTATGCTTTTTAAAATTTAATTACTTCATAGACATAAATTACAAATAACTTGGTGTAAATCTATCTTTGAAATCGTTTTAAAGGTAGGTAAAGTATTTTATCATAATTTAGAATCATCTTTAGCTTAATAAATAAGTCCTAACCTAAAAACCTATAGTCTTTATTGTTTAAAGTCATTGTTTTTTAAATTTGAAATACAATTATTGTTTTGTAACGATTGTAGCAAGTACCAGGTACCTATCAACATTTCGTCATAATTTATGCAAGTCAGATACTATAGTGGGTCAAGATGTAATAAAAGTTGCAAACCATAGTAGTTTTATGATTTTAATTTGGGACTAGATATAATGTCTTTCGACTAGGTGATGAAAGTAAAAAAGAATCACTCATAAATACTATTGTGTTATGAACAATCAATAATAAACTAACAAAATGGAAGATGCTGAGTTTCCCTTGATGACATTTGATATGACTTTTATTATAACTCTTATTTATTTATAGGTGATGGCACACGTTTCCACAGCATACTCAAACTGTAATCGATCGCACGTCGAGGAAAAATTTTACGATCCTATTGCTGACTATGAAGATGTTTTAAAATTGATTTCTTCTAACGACGATCAAACGCTTCAAGACATGACCAAAGAGTAAGGTTATTAATTTTTTTTTTATTTGGATATATTTTTAATAACAACATACATTTTAAGAATCATTGGCGATTTACCAAATACTTATGCTTTTACCAAATCTTTGGCGGAAGACGCCATCCGAAGAGAAGCGCAAGATCTTCCAATATTAGTTTTCCGTCCCACTGTTGGTATGTACACGCCATTAATAAAATATGTAAAGTTGTGTACCCTTATATAATTTGAGGTTGAAGTATAGGTATAGGTTCATAAAATGAAACTTATTGATGTGTTTTTACACAAAAGATTGTAGATGTTGTATCATTATATTATTTTTACAGTTATTGCTACTTACCGAGAACCAGTAAGGGGTTGGATAGATAATGTTTACGGCCCTACAGGACTTGTAGTTGGAGCTGGTACAGGAGTACTTCATACGTACTTTGGTGATTCTAATATGGTTACTGATATGATTCCAGTTGACATGGTTGTTAACGCACTTATATGTGCAACCAAAGAAACTGCAACAAATAAGTAAATTAATTTAAAATATTTTGTATCATACATTTTAGCATTTTAGCTCCCTGACAAGGAACGTATTGGTGTTACTGTTTTAAAAGGGTTTTTATTTTATTTTATTTTATAATATAATATATACATGACTATATTTAGAAGGATTGTTTCAAAAGTTGCTTTTATTGACTAAAATCATGTCTTATATTGTTACCTTTATTAGGCAATATTTTTTTACTTCCATTTTTTAGATTTAATAAAATGTTATGGAAAAACCAATAAAAGAATATCATCCATTTTAACTAAATTAATTTTCGTAATTTTAAACTAATTCAAAAAATATCAGTCTCAAAGATTTTAAATAAATTATTATCAATTATTTCAGTAACATCAATGCATAAAAATAATTACCAATAGGATATTCTATTTTTATTTTTTACGCAATACATATTAGTTAGCTGTGACAAACTTTCACAAAAAATAAAGTTCAATTAATTTTATATATTTTAATTTACAGTAAAGACGACGAAATACCGATATTCACGTGTTCAAGTGCAGGGCAAAAACCAATTAAGTGGAATGATTTCATTGAGATGAACAGACGTCATGGAATTTATTGGCCTACGATCCGAGCAATCTGGTACTACTCGTTCTGGGCCACCAACAATCCATACTTTTATGCATTATTAAACTTTTTTTGCCATATCGTACCCGGATATTTACTGGACACATTAGCTGTTATCGCTGGACAAAAACCAATGTAAGTACCTAATGTATTGTAAATGTAATATAATAAATTCTATTATTATATTTGGTCCAGGCTAAAACTACAATGGTGTCTCGTGAGTCGTAACCAGGTTATTTATTAAAAAAAAATAAAAAAAATATAGATCACTATATTAGCATCTTAATCATTATATTATAATTTATAACTAATATTCCACGACAAGGTATAGTACCTTCACTCAGTTGTTTTATATTTATTTCTACCATCTAATTAGCTTTTTGTTGATTTATATAACATAATAATATGGCCAATATAAGAATTTTGAGAAAAAAAAAATATTAATTTTATTATTATACATTTAAAATGTGAAAATAAGATCTTTTATGTAAATATAACAGATATCACAACAATTAAATAATAACATTCGCTTTTTTTTTCTCCAAATAGATTGATGAAAATTTACAAGAAAATTGACAAAGTACGTGATATATTAGCCTATTTCTCTGACAAAGAATGGACGTTCACTAACGATCGAGTACTGGCGTTATGGAAATCTCTTGATAGTCAAGATCAAGATATATTCAATTTTGACATAAATCAGTTATCCTGGGAGTACTTTAGTCAGGCACATTGTCTTGGCTTAAGAGTTTACCTGGTAAAAGATGATATCCATACATTGCCTGCGGCGAGGAAAAAATGGGAAAAGTAAGCTATACAATTTATTTCGAAAAGCGTCACTTAATGTAATTACTGTCATTAGTACCTACCTACCCTAATTTACGTACTTGCATTTCAAAATCAGAAGGCCTGAAATGATCTATGTAAAATAGCTTTCTAAATATTTCCACACCAACATAAACATTGAAAATAATACCAACGGTTTTATTATTGCCTAAATGTAACAGAAATAGCCAATGTGTATTGAGTTTATGACTAATATGAGTTATAGATGTGATAAATACAATTTATATTAATTCAATTTGAGTATTCGATACAATTATAGTACCTACAATACCGTAAAAAAGGACACACATTTCTTAACACATTATATTGTTACCTATTGACGTTATTCATAATTTATGAATAATTAATTTCATTATTGTAATTTGTCATCTATATAATTGAATTGTTTTATTGTTTTCAGATTATACATTGCACACACTGCTTTACAAGTATTCGTGTACGCCTTCTTACTGTACTGTGCATGGACTATTACTTCCCTAATTCTCAAATTGACTGGTTTCATGTAAAGAAATTCTTGCTGATTACAACATGATTACATGACTGATTATATTGGACTTGTTACCAACAATTACCTATTGAAAGTACTCGTAACTATAAAAATATGTACAACTGTTTTATGTGGTTTTCGAGGAACATATTCCCTCAAATGCAATTCCTAATTTGTTTACTCTTATATTGTTGAATATTTCAACAATATTGAGCTCCATATACCTATGTTATTACTTATTAGTTATTACTAATATTAGGTACTTACCTACGCTTATATGATCCGTTAGTTGTGACAATGAAATATTTTTAGCTTAATAAACGTACGTAATTCTGTTTCTTAAAAAGTCGCCGTTTCACTTAAATATTGGTTGTCGTATTCTTTATTTGTATACCTACAATTATTAGCTAGTTAATTTTTTTTTTTTAATTACCTAGTTATAAAATCAGAATGTTTAATGATATTATAATCTACCTTGAGTTTGTTTGTTTATTTGTTTTTTCACAATTTTAAATGTAATATAGAATATGTATACATATCTAAATAATAGTTATAAATTAGGTATTAGGTTTATTTTATTTGTATTCAATTTATTTTCAACGCGTATATATATTTCTTAATCAATATTATTGCGTTAAATTATGTCATAATTTTTTTTAAATGTTATACCTATTGTCGTCAAAACATATCCAATATTTTAAAATCATTATAATATGATGTCTACTATGTTTAAACGTCGGTAGGTATTTTGTGTAATAGAAAATTATACGTTATAAAATATTTTTAGTAATATAATATTGTTTAAATATTTTATAAAACGTATTATATTAACTATCGATTGAATTATGATCTATTAATTTGCGAAAGTTACCTAATTTTACTACACACACATACACTTATATATTGTACCTATATTATACCTATAGTCATTTTATATAATATAATATGAATACAACACTTAAACATAATGCTATATTCAAGCGTATAATTTCACAGAACTATGTATGTCTTTATATTGGAACAATGTAACTTCTCAAAATATTTTGTATTTTTACCAGGTTATTACGTATTTTATTTTATTTTATAATTGTTTATCTATGTAAAAATTATAAGTTTTTACTTTATTTACATGTTTTTTTAAAAATTGTTTGTATTGTTCATTGTATATTGTTTATTATGTGTATTTTATAAGCACATACGACTTGTATCTAATTTTATGTCTAATGACACTTATTTTAGTTTAAAAAATATGCTTCATTATTAAACATTTAGGGTTGTTTCTAGTATCATATTTGATACAGTGAGTACCTACTCATGTAAAAGTTTATTTGATCATTTTATATATATGATAAAATGTACCCATCTACTCACTCAAAAATATTAAGGGGGCACCCAAGAAATTTTAGAGAAAGCAAAGCTGTGAGAGAATATGCCCCTCATACTCCTTATATATTGGTGCTCTTTTTAATATTCGTTACATTAATTGTTATCTCTATTAATAAAATAAAATAAATTAAAGGTTTAAATCTTTATTGTAAGGGTTGTGAATTTGTAGAAAAATGCATTCTTTTTAGCTGATTGTAAGACATAACTTTTTTAATATAAATTTGAATTAGTTGCAAACCAACTCAATTTAGAATTTTTTTAATTTAAGGTCTTTTTTTATAATTTATTGGTAATTTTTTCATTCTTTATTACTTTTTTCGATATTTTTACAAATCTCATTTATTAAAAACCTTTTACTCATATTTTTTAATTTTAATCTGATACATTTTCGTAATTTGTTAAAAATATAGTTTTTTTCTTAATACAGCTTGATAGATTTGTATACGTTTTATATATTTAATTCATTTTTCAGGATATTTGCTTAGTGAATTTTAAAGTGAAAATTTGAAATGCATCTTCTTAGGGTTTTCACTACATTAAATTCACAACCATAATTATTACAATTTCTGCAAATAAAATTATATGTTTTTAAATTATATAATAATATTATGTACCTATTGTGAAACTTCTTTATTACGAGGTCTCGTGTTCTCATGGGCAAAATAAATAGTATTTTAGAAAATTTCATAAAACAAAACAAAATACATTTGATTCTAATTTGGTTTGGCTCTCAAAAATATTAGTTAAACGTTTTGTTAATTATAAGTTTATCATATGGAAGTTCCACTGTAATTATACTAGAAAAATGCAATTACAGTGGACACTTATTAAGGACTATCTACCCATATCTCTTTTTATGAGGATAATTTAAACGTTTGCTAGTCTATTTTGACCCATGATAGTGACATGACGTATTGAATATTTTTAATTGTTATTTAAGATAATCACGAGATACAGGGTGCTCGAGTTTAAATTCAGGGTGCTAAGCACATTTAGCGCCCCTGTGACTTGCGCCAATGATTCTACCTATTTATAATTCATACTTTAGCTTATAAATATAAATTTGTGCAAAATGTGTTATAATTATATTGTTAGAGTAAATGCGTCCTGTGGACACGCACAGACATTTCCGACAGAGAAATACGAGTATTCTAAGGTCTCTCAACAATTTCAGCTCTCAACTTTAAACGTTTCACGAACAGTAATAAAATCTAACCAGTAAAACGTGTTCATACTATAAACCCATACTTAAAATTAATCAATATGCTGTCACACACTTGATAAAACAGGTAATTACTTTCATAATATTTCTGTGTCAATCGAACTATGATTATGTTTTTAACTTAAATAATATCATAAACAAAATTACATGCATACTATTATATTATATAATGTACTGGGTATAATATATATTTAAATTGAGTATTAAAACTCAATAGGACTTCACATCAAGTACTTTCACAACAACAAAAATATTACGCAAATACTTAAGGGACCTCACGTATTTTTTTTGTTTAAAACTACTGTTTCTAATTCCAACGATACGTGTCGACAATTATCACGATTTTAATTCTGAAAAAATATTCGGATTGTCCGTAATATATACAAGAGAACGTTTGAGCCAAATTTTTAATTTTTGTAATTTAAATTGCAATAAAAATTGGAAAAAATTCAAAATAAATTCAGAATTTCCAACTTAAATATTTAATTAACTAAATACAATTTTAAAAATGTGCCTCGATCGATCCCTCGTACATGTTGTGGAAAAAATAATTATTTAGTCAGAATGCAAATCGAGGTAACCGTTGCTACGTATTGTTGGAATATTAGAGTCGTATGATTGAGTGAAAAATAATCATTTTTTCATGATCACAATATTACTTACTGACATGTGCATGCGAGTTCGTGCGATAGCCCTCCGTACCGACTACCGCTACAATTGACCCGCATGGACGCCACACACACTAATAATGGCTAATACATAGATCTCGGGTGGCGACGACAAGATCAGAAATTGCCTAAATGATTCTCCTTAAATCAATGCCATAGCGAGGCCCCTTAATATAATAATATGTACATCTATAAGACATGCAAACTTTGAACATTGTAATGATATTGAAGTGTGGATTATTCGACACATCGTTCATAGAATTCAAATAGATATGTTCTTATATTTCCATGCACACAAGTTACGAGTAAACGAGTAAATTACAATAAAAAAAAGCCAAACTTAGGTATTCAATAACCCAACAATATCTGGATCCTTAAATTTGCGGATTCATTTAAGAAGATATATCATTCAATTTTTAGACAGAGATGAAATAATTGACAATAAATTACGAACTTCACAGCAATGAATTAAAAAAAAAAACTACAATTTTGATAATAATGTAGGTACACCTAATTTATTTGATTAATGTTATTATTAGGTGTTAATTATATTTTTTAAATATTCAAATTTAAATATAAATTTTCTTTTTATGTGTGCATCTGTAAAAAATATGTAAAATATTATTGGTTATATATTTTTTTTTTAATAATATATTATCACTGCAAATAATTTTAAGCAAATAAATAATTTTTAATTAAAAATTAAATCATTGTATTGCAATATATATATTTTGTAATGGCCGGGAACGTAAAATTAGTATACAACTCACTAGAACGTGCGCCCGGACACCGACTACTTAATGTGCACCACGAGCGTCCACGACTGACACCTATAACTTAAGGGGAATAATATTAGATTGAAATATAATATTGACGAATTGAGCGTGTTACTATTTCATATTTATCATCGACCTTTAGGTGAAAACAACATTTATGACACCAAAACTTAATTCCTTCTCAGATCACTCAATAATTAAAACATTTTTGATCTGAAAAATTATACTGATTCGAAATAGTAACACATGTATACCGTTGTTGAGTTGTTTTTAGCATTTTAAATGACAAAAAAAATATTCAACGAAGACCAATTTTCGACTACGAGGTAAATTTAAACCATAATATTAACGTCAAAAAAATTATACGTCAAACACCGGCCAATGACAGTATACGCCAAACAACATGTCTGTAGAGATTATATTATATTCAATCTTCTCACTATAAAACATAGACTAGTGGAAAAGAACTTATAATGCAAAATTTACATCTGTAAACGCTAATTCCTAATGAAAAAATTCATCGATATTTTTAAAAATATTTTTTAGTTTCACCTTAAATCTTGTTTTAACAATAGAATAGATATTGTAAACTGAGAAACTTAATCAAAACAATTATTTTCCCCCTATAATAGCTAAGTGTAGTATAGTAGCGTATCCAGAATTTTTTTTTTCGGGAGAAGTTATAATTCTTTTTTGACGAATTTTATCTGAAAAAAAAATGTATTATTGATAACATAGTTATCATTAAAATTTTTTTTTTGGGGAGGGGAGGGAGGATTTACAAATTTACAAAATATGCAAGGAAAAAATATACAAAACATACACAATAAAATTGAAATTTGTATTGAATTTTATATTTTATTCTAATTTTGCAGTGTTAGTTATTTATTAAATTTATTAAAATTTGATACTGCACAGATATGAGATATGCAGTACAAAAATGTAGGTAATTTGTTTAATTGTAATTAAACTTTTAATTATTTTGTACATTGCAAACGAGTAAATAACATTTTAATAAGTACTACAATTCATTGAAACGTAAAATATTTGATATAGGTATAAACGCGTACCTATTTTATAATCTTTTTTTTTTTTATCAATACCTTTTTGGACCGTTATTAGATGTATATTTGTATGCTTTTTTTAAATATGCAAAAATATACAGACCATGCACTAATGTCGGAATATGTAAAAATATGCAGTACTTAATATACAATTTTGATATTTAATCAATCATTACAAGTAATGATTTATGGACACTCATTGACTACATGTATATGATGTTGAAAATATCAGCATGTATTTTATACAAAATCCGGTATTTACTTATGATGAATACTGATTAAAATTTTTTTTTTTGAAATTCTAGTTCAAAATAGTTTGCACATTTACGTTACATATTTTGTCAAAATTCAAACTTTAAATTCTTATAGAAATTTTTAATATTTTTCAACTGCCATTGTAACTTTTAGTTTGTAACTAAGACTTGAATTAAATTGTCAAACTTTTTGACCCAACGAATATAATGTTATTAACATTTATAGAAAAAAAAACCAAAACAATTGGAAACTGAAAATGTTCGTAGATAGCTCAAAACAAGTCAAAATATTTTGAAAAATGTATAGCGTATAGAAATTGCTAGTATAAACATTCAGTGAAAATTGCATGTATCCACGGTCATTTTTTCAGAGTTACACCAAAAACCAAAAAAGGTTTGGTCGACATTTTGCTTAAAAAATTCCTGTTTTTCTTTATTTTATTTTTGTTTTTCCTGGCGCTTTTGAAAGTTACTGAGAATTTTAAATTTTGATCTCCCGAATGCACCAACTAGATTCACTTTTCCATCGACCAAGATACTGAAGTTGAAAAATCAAATTATTATTTCGACTTCTTATCGTGTACACTATATCGTTATTATATAATATGATGGAGTTAACAAGAAAACACGTTACACAATTTATGGCTAAAGTAGTAGACGTAAGTTATTATTTTATTACTACCTACTAAAATAACAAATTACAAATGGATCAAGGAAATAATAGTTTGGATAAGACAATTAATGATGTTTGTTACAAATTACAATGTTTTTCAAGGCCATTCATGATGGCTCAGTTATATCGAGATTTAGTCCTACCATAATATTAACCAAATGTGAACCACGGAGATCTGCTCCCGCAAAACCATGTGGCTGTATCATATAACAATACCATAATTAAAAAAAAGTACCTAAATAACTGATAAAAGTTCCCCTGTCCGCTGTATGGACATTATATACAGTATCGTACATCAGTACACCACCGTCAATATGTGTGGGAAATGTGACATAACCTGTCTTCAAGTCAAAATTACAAGCTCGTATATTATTCTAAAATATAAAATAAACTGTAGCCTGTAGGTATAATCTACGTGGTACCTACCTACCAAAACGCGTGTACAATATAAAGAAAAATTGATAAAATGTTGTATTTTGTCAATTTGTGACAATATTGATTAAAAAAAAAAAAAATGTGAGGATTTATTCTTTAAACTTTTAAAGATATTCATATGATCTGAGAGGTCTTAGCCCCAATACTCTTCCTAATCGTACAATAAAGGCCTTTATAAATCAAATTAAGATTTATCTAAAACATAAATTCGTAGTCAATTTACTCAATTTACTATACAAATATTTTAATTTATTACTCTATCAAATCTTTATACTAAACTTCTGTAATCAAAAATAAATATAATTAAAAATTGATTAATTTTAATACAGTCTTTAATGACGTACAATATGTTGAGTTAAAAATGATCTATAATATTTATATGAGTAGAATATTATGAATAAAAAGTATGAATGGATGAAGTATCATGTAGAATGACTAAATTATAGTCTTTCGGGCAGTTATGTTACTTCTTAATCATATACCTAGTGCGAGAATTAGGTAACTTTTACATTTTATTCGTTTCTATGGGTATAAGCAAAGCGTTAGGTACGTGACGTCGCGCGTCGGTTTGATAACAAAAATATCTGTATCCAGTAAGTTTAAAAACATATTTATGTTAAAAGTGCATTAAACGTTGATCCTATCGTCAATAATAATAACTTACAATATAATATTAAATTTAATTAAATTTTTTTTTTTATTAGAAAACAAGAATATATACAATCTGCAATAAATGTATACAATAGGTAATATGGTGGGAGGGGGCCCCTGGGGGGTACAAGTATACAAGACTGGACGGCGTGTAGAAGGATGGTCAATTTTATTTACTAATTTTATTTTTCTTATTGTAAGTGCATTGTAGAATGTTTTTGCTTGATATTTTATTAATATCGTATATTATTTTAAATACTAGGTACTTATACAATACTAAAACATTTAGTTTAAACTCGTTTAAAGTATTAATTAGTAGGTAATTCTTATTAAAATTGTATAGTGATAGTTTATTATTGTTAGTATAATATCGGTTCCTGACATTAAGCATAGATAATTAATGATTAAATATTGTTTTTTTACGGAGCACTTTTATAGATAGGTACATAATATCTTAATAGTAATAACAAAATTTACTAAAATTCAACTGAAATACAAGTAGATACGTACGATTAAATTTTTTTCGCAATCCATTCCTTACGCGTTACACAAATGTATGATATTTTTTAGTAATTTGTAAAAAAAGGCGAATTATTAAAAGGTTCAGTTAGTTAAGATAATTAAGGCAAAACCATTCAATGTATATACATTTATAATTAAATATAAAATAGATAATTATATTTGTATAATAGATAATTAAATTTATTATTCTTAATTTAACTTCATCTTTATATATATATAATTCTACTGTACTATAATTCTACTGTACAGTACGCGTGTTGTGATTGAACTTCTCCTAAACGGTTGGATCGGTTTGAATGATTTTTTGCGTATGCATTAGGGTGACGCCCCGGATGGTTTAGATTCACAAATCATCCCCCTAGGTCCAATCAGGGGATGTGCTCAAACGGGGATTTAGAGTTTTCGGTGGAAATTTTTGTATATAAATGGTTGCCATGGGTTTTAAAGCTATTATAATAATAATTATTGGTTGTCGTGAAATCAGTGTATAATTCATTCAATGCATTTAATTTTTTTGTACGCTGTGTTTTGATATTATATGTATCGCAATTACGTAAACATTGAGCGTATTATATTCACATATAAGTTACGTACATAAAACAATGCCACGGCTTCGTGGACGAGGAGGAAATATTGGTCGATAGACTCGGCATTCACAATTAGTCGCGACATACTTGGTATAACTTTGATACTTTAGAGTTAAATTATAAAGTTACGTACAAACAGCACGGGGTCCGCGATCTACCGCAGGTAGATTGCCTACCTGATAATATACTGCTGCGAATCAGAATTTTTATTCCAGGTAACAGAAAAGTTAAGAAACATTTTGAACATCATACATCGAATATTAAATAACGAATTGAACAAAGTTTGAGTCGTATAGAGTTGGTTCATTTAACGGTAAACGAAGTGCACGGAATCAACTAGTTATTTTATATAATTTTTAACAAAACATTTAATAATGAACAAATGTTAAAAAATTAATTAGCATGTCTAAAATCTATGTATGTTTGGGAAACATTTAAAACGCTTCGATATTGATAATGCTTTTCTTTGTTTTTGATGACAATTTCTTCATTTTACCTAAATGTTCAATATATACGAACTATGTTTACCTAAGCACACATAGTTTTTATATAGGTCAGATATTATATAAACCTTAACAGTTCACGGCCTGGTAAACATTAACGGCAACATTGCATCAAGCCCTTACGGTCTATGGCATCAGGCATACACGCTTATACAATGCATATATATTATGTTTAACTAAGCCAAAGAAGTTAATTTAATATTTATATTTATTTAACTTGTTTACTGACAATATAACGAAGCTAAATAATATGTATTCCTGGTAAACAAAATGTCTAATAACAATATTATGTTTGTGTTGATTATGGAATCGTAAATACGTTTTAAATATATTATTATATATTATATAATATAAAGACTCGATATGGACTCTGTGGAATGACGAGATAGGTCTGTAGTTAGGTGAGTAGGTTCTGACACCTGAATAAGGCAATAATAACCAAGGCTGGGCAAGTTAATGATTTTTTTTAACTCAGTTAAGTTAAGTTAATATGCACCAATAACAAAAAGTTAATTTAACTATAGGTTAGCTCAGTTAAGTTAAAAGTTAATACACACTTTTTGTTAACTTTTTATTAAGTTAAAAAAAGTTAATTTGTTTATACAACGCTAGCTTACTTAATTTTTTTCCAACCCAAAACTTAATTATAGGATATAGTGTTAATACTTCATACAGTATTTCCATATAAGTTGGATTCGAATGATATAAATTTGTAACTTTAAACAATTTACGATACATATTTTTTGACATAAAAACGAAAAAGACTGAAATAGTGAAAATTTATAAAATTAAAAACAAAATAAATTAACTTAACTTACTTCTTAAAATGGAAAATTAACTCGTTAAATTCACGTTAATTAAGAAAGAAATTTAATAAGTTAACAGTTAAGTTAATAAAAAGCCAAAAGTAACTAGTTAAGTTAAAAAATTAAAATAAAATGAACTTTTTAACTCGTTAATGCCCAGCCTTGATAATAACTATTATAACTATTGAATACAATACTATAATATAATAATAATAATATGAGGTTTCCATATGATTAAATCGTTAATTTTTTGTGATATTCTTCTATAAATTAAAATATTATATAATTGTAATAATATTATCATGAGTCAATTTTAATAAGATTATTTTTGAGTAGGTACCTAAGAAATGAAACAGTAAAAGTCAATTTACCCCATTTTAAAAATTAGTACAAATTATAAAAATAAAATGAAATAAATTCCTTTATCATTTTCACTTCCCATTTAGCCATGTTATTTTATTTTTTTGATCTCCTTTTAGAAATCATATCCACGCCACAGAAGCTGTTCATGTATCATGACATTGTGGCCAGCAACTATCATATCGATCATCTCTTATTTATATACTCTCTTTATACTTGGTATTACGGTTGAAACATTATCGTTTTCCATAATATTATTATAATCGTCACGCGGACCCGGTTTAACAGACGTGATGGTGAGATCTGCGACTAAATCTATTGACTATAATATCTCGTGTGATATAGGTACCTACTTAAATTTATAATATAGAGTAGGTATAGACGTGTAGTACCTACTATATAAAATATTGAAATACATATATTTCCGCCATGTACCTATTATATGCAGGCCTAGGATTTATAGGCCTTGGTGTGTTTTTTTTGAAATTCCTAATTACTGCTCATGTCAGTAACGTTCACGAGTCAGCAGGCTGACGTTGAGATAAATATTCGATAGTGTTTTATTTTTGTTGAGTATTTTTACATATCTATTGAGTAAAATGTATATTATTTACTGCATAATATACTAACTCCAAAATTGCGGAAAATACACGATTTAAATAAGTATATTTTGTCACATAACACTTTATCACTAGGTATACGAAAATACCCAAATATTATAAAATGTGTTAGAAAAAATTCAGGACTAAAATCTATGTTTATGTAAATTTTGATACGTCATGCGTAGTTTTAAATGGCAATAATCTGGATGAGAATATCCTAAATCTAACTATCTATTCGGGAAGTAACAAAATTTAGATACGTGAAAATTACGTCATATATGTATATGATATTTTTCTAATTATATATCTTTAGCTGTAGAAAAGCTGCAAGCTTAAATTATTTTTTTTTTTGAGGGGGGGCCTGGGCTATAGCCCACTTAGCTCCCCCTTAATCCGGCACTGTATATGATGACGGACAGAGTTTTAGTAAACATAAGAACATAATATTATTAAGGTCTAAAAGAAGTTTTGAAAAATCAAAACATCATGTAATTGATTCATCACAAGTTATAACCATTTAAATAGCGTTTATAATTTTAGAACAATACTTTTTTAGATTTTAGAACTTTTTAAAAATGTTTTTGTAATCTACTAATAAGTATAGTGTCCTTTTTATCATATTTTTTTGGCGTGTTGTAACATATTTATTTAGAGTAGTATTTTTTTAGAAAATAGAACATTGTAAAAATGTTTTTGTATTCTAAGTGTTTATTTAAAAATATTTGTCTGTATTGCATATTTTTAATAAACTTACTGAATGCATATTTCATCATATTTTTAATTGCATATTTATCTTAGCCCTAATTATATATAAAACTACTAATGTTATGTGAAATACGTAATCATTACCTATAATGAAATAACAATTTTTTTATTAATTAATTTTTTTTAAATTCCTAACATACTTAATTCCTGAACTCCTTATTTATGTTCGGAATTTAAAATTTTCGACCATGTGTATATTTTTTTTTTGTATTTATTTGAATTTATTTGTTTGATAATTTCCAGTATGTATTTTATTTATGGTGAAGAAATATTTCCCCGGCCCCACATCAATACTGTTGTATATACTCTTAAAGAGGTCGGTAAACTATAATTTATACTTATTGGACGTTTTGAAAATTCCATTGTAATGCAATTTAAGACTGAGTGAATGTTTTCAAAAATGTATTTTATATTGCGAATTCTAAATATTCAAATTCATGGTTTGATGTATTTTCACTGGAAAATACAACTTGAGATGTTTTTATTTATCACATACCTATTTGATTTTAATTCAACTTGTCAAAGGTATTTGCAATTTTTTTGCTTAACTACTGGAAAGTTTCTAAAATCATTTATTTTAAGCATTCATGCAATTTTGGAGTATTTATTGTACACAACTTATTTCGAGACAAAACTTAATTTGTTCACACTCTCTATGGCATAATAAATTTAGCACTGCTTAAATACTTGCAAAGTAATTTATTATGCAACTTTGCACTCCTTTGCCACAGTTTGTTTTTTATAATAGGTATATATAAATAAATTAATAATATTTAATAGAAAAGTTAATAATTCTGAAATTTATAGGATGTAACAAAGAAAATAAAATTAAATTAAATCCGTATTTTTGTTGAAGTTTTATTAATGAGAAGATTTATGATTGTCTTTTTTCCCTCTATTTTGTTCCATTGATTTAATGGTCTTTCCATCACAGATTATGTACTAAAATAACATTATATTTATTTACAATTAAAAGACCTTTAATTTACACAAATAATATGTTTTTGTGGCGAGTACATGTTTTTTGTTTTTGACCAATTTCTTATGAGGTTTTCTTTGTCGAGGTTACTTATTAACATATTTATGATACATAGATTTTCCTTGTAGAGGAAAAATCTTGTGTTTATTTTTATTGCATCAACTACTTAGTTATTAACTGGGCCACTGGGGTTACAATTGTTTACATTATAATTTATAATTACGTTGAATATTAAAACACTTTAGAGTGTAGATCATTATATTGAAACGTCCAAACTATTTTGTAGTTATAGCTTAGGCTTGATAATTTAGTACAAGATTATTAATTCTAATTGAAATCTAATAATTTAAAAATATCTGAGAACAATTTTTTTTGAAAATTATTTGAAGTTAAAATATTTGTATGAAAAAAAAAACTATATTAGTTATTTTGTTCTGATTATAAAAAATATTATCGTATAGGTAACCATGAACTTATTCATACAATTTTACAGTACCTACTTTGGTATTGACTTATAAGTTAAAAATGTATAACAATAATATTTCATATTTATTCAAAATAACGCCATACAGCTATTTTAATACAACAAATAGTGGGGTACAATAAATTTAGAAAATAACATATTGTAAACAACAATAAAAATTTAAGTTTAGTATAATATATTATATTATATACGATTTTGCAATATTGTACTTTAAGTACCTAACCTTTTGTATAATTAGTAGAAAAATAAATAAATTATATATAAAATGATTAATTATGAGTCTGACACTGCTGACTCTTAGAATAGTTTTTCGAAAACATAATTTATAATCGAATTCAAATTGAACACATCCGTTGCAATGACCTATTCAATGTAGACAGTCATCAGAGCGTTACAGCAGAGCGACTTCCCCGACTTATTTAATTTCAAATTTCGAATTTTTAAAATTTGGTCGATAATCTTTAGTCAGTCATTATGCATTTATTTATTTTGATGATTTAAATTTTTGTGTAAGATATTTTTCATCGAAAAACAAATTAGAAGTATATGTATAGGAACTGAAAATACGAATTTGGATTTTGTAATATAATTCAAAGCACATAAGTAAAGTATAAGTCCATCGTTTTCAGTATTTATCTCAACTATACAAATTAGGAAATTATAATTATAAATATTATATAGGTATATATTTATTTTGTTATATTGCATTTACTAAAAATAATTTCTATTTATTTATATGAATTATATATATATTTATATATAATATATGTACCTATTCAAATGATGAAAGAAATCAAAATGTGTTGTTTATTTAATATTTATCATTAATTAATCTATGTAGGTTATTATTTTTTATTTGATTTTGAAAAATTACTTAAATAATTGTTAACTGCGTATATAAAGTGAACTGTGGTATAAAAATAATCATGACAAATATTGATAAGTGACAATAACACACCCACCTACCACTGCAGTGTATTAATGGTCGGTTTTGCGTTTGTGATCTCGGAAAAAAATATCCGAAATCATACTTAACATTACCTTGGCCGAGTAAGCCAGTTGTAATGAATGTTAGGATTAGGAAGTCGTCCCACGGCCAACGATCTCCAATAAGAACATTGGCGCGGAACTCAAGGCCAAAAATAAATAATATGTAGACGAGCACGCGAGAATTGTTTTCAGACGTAACTCGTAGTCGAAAGTATACACAAGTGCTCAGACCTTTACGGTTGTGCAGTGTGATATTTTTTTTTTATCGCGAGTATATCGTAGTTGAGTTTTTTTTTATTATAAAAATTTTTTTTACTCAAAGTTCGGTTACTTAAATTTTTTTAGTGAATCGTTTAAGAACATTTTATTAACATACTGTTAGAGTTGGATGAAAACGTGAAATCACTTAATCATCATAATATTAAAAAAAAAAACCAAATTTGCTTATACCCATACAGAAAAAATGGCGTTAGATCTACATCGAAAAAACGAATTCAAGAAATCCAAAAAATCTTATGACGAAATTATAAAGGACATTGTGACAGATGATTTTCCGTTGAACCCGTTGGAACTGGTAGGCGAACTGAGTTTTGACAATCCTTCGACCTTAGAGGAAACCGATAAGCTGCCGAGATCAGACGTGCAGGAGTTCTATAGAGATGCCTCTATTTTCATCACCGGTGGCACTGGATTTATGGGAAAGATGCTCATCGAAAAGCTCAGTAGATCCTGCCCGAATCTCAAGCATATCTATTTGTTGATTAGGAATAAGAAAGGCAAGGATGTTAATGAACGTATCGATGCCATATTTGAAGATAGGGTAAGACCATTTTGTTGATCACGTTTTTAATTAAAAATACCTTTTTAGATTAATCGAGCATAGTTACTGGGGTTAATTTTAAATTATGAAACTTAAAATATTTAAACACTAAGTATGAATAGTACAAAATATTAATTATATTAATTATATCTATATTAAAAATTTTAAAAATATATGTAGGTATCGACAACCGGATTAGTAAATTTATAACCGTTATGAATAATAATACTAACTATATAGATGATACAAATAATTAATTCGAAATTGAATATTACTTTTTAAACTCAAAACTCGAGTTTAACAATTAATATAATAAACCCTAAAAATGAAACATTAAACGATCATAGAAAATAAATTGTCGAAACATCTATTATATTCTAATCACCGTGCGTCTACATTTATTATTGTAATAAGTGTTTTATTGAATAAATAATAGATACCTTTAGTATAGTAAATTAAGAGTAATGTAAATATCAATATACGTTTGATGATACATAATAGTTTTCGGTAAGAAACAATAACTAAATTTGCATATATAATATGGTTATGTCTGTTTAATTAAAATAAATGATTATATGAATTTATAACAGGTATCTATTTGACAAGTTACAAAAAAAAAGTTTATGGTCACACTTTTTTTTAAACAAGAAAGTGTATCTCATCCAATGGAAATTAGGTACTAATTTATGTTAGAATGAATTAAAAAAATAATTTTAATTTTCTACAAATGCTTGTTATAAGCATTGATATTCAAGTTCATATTGTTGAAAAATTGTATTTTTAAAAATATGTGTAAGTGTATATTAATTTTATGTTTACTACAATTTAAGGGATTACGTTCAAATAGGAAGTACTAATGTGATTTTAAAAACGAAGAATTTACACTATTTAGGACATTAAACATTTATATAAACTAGTTTTTTCTTTGTAAACACCATAAAACAGTTGTTTCCGTAAATTACAGAGACAGACTGGTTTTGTTTTAGGTACTAACTTCCTTGAGACTTCTGATAGTAAAGAGCTTATGAATCAAAGGAAAAATAGGTACTTTATTTCAAGGTGTTTGATGGTTAGTAAAAACCAACTTTATCCGTGCTAAAACACAACTCTTTTGTTAGGTAACAAATGTTGAGCTATCCATTGTGAAATTAGCAATACATTGCAAGACATTTAGGCACTTCTTGTATTAATTTTCAGAAAATGTTAAATTGTTATTTTGAAAAAAAACGACGCATGCTGTCATCAAAATGGCTAAGAACTATATTTTAAACATTTTATTTTATTTTTCGAAATATACTGCAGACACATTTTATGATATTAACATACCATAATATTATTTATGGATACATCAGTTGTAATAAAATACGTGACTCAAAGAAGTGAGCACTTACAATGCATATAGATTTTTTTCTAACGGGGTCACTGATATTTCGTTATTATTGTACACACACATCGATGTCGCAGTAGTTTAATTTTATTTTTTTCATGTAGAAACGACAAAATTAATAATTAATAATTCATCGGATGACTCTTATTGTTTCGTTCATATATTATATTAAATATTATTGCACTTTAATGATTACAAGAAAATATGTCGTCACAATAATAATATGTTAATAACATATTATAAATAATCACTTTTAGCAGTGTAAAGTGTATTCGTAAATCACTAAAACTTGTTTTATCGATAATCTACTTAATACATTTGGAAACAAAAGTAACTATACTGTACATTTTATTTTAAACCATATTGTTTTCGTGTTGATACTTTAGTTATTCATGCGATTGAAACACGAGAGGCCGAAGTTCTATCACAAGATATCTGCGATCGCTGGCGATGCATCTTTGCCAGGATTAGGCATATCTCCCCGTGACAGACAGACATTGGCTGAAAATGTTAATATCGTATTCCACGCAGCAGCTACGATCAGGTTCGACGAACACATACGCACCGCGATCAACATCAATGTTCTTGGTACAAGGGAAATCATCAACCTGGCTAAAGAAATGACTAATCTTAAGGTAACAATAATTTGAACACTTGTTAATAATTAAAAACGTATTAGACGACATTATTATTCAGACGCTCAAAGGGGTCAATATCATTAAAATACAATGCATAAATGGCGAGTTACGGGATGTTAAAAAAAGCAAAAAAATATTGTACAATGACGCGACGGTTCGTTGTAATTGGAACGTGCAGGTGACGCACCGAGAGGTTTTGGCTGTTGATATACTCGGCCCGTGATTTATACATTTTTTAAACTGCCATCTATTGACTACCTCATGTTTTACTAAACTCACCATCTCGGACACCTTCAAATGCCAATTTTCAGAACCGTGCACTTTTACGTCATGTAATTAATATTACCTCAAGTTAGAGACTGGTGGGCCTCCCTCCTCATGCCATTTCATGTTATGTACCTTATATTAGTTATCAAATTTACTTATTTTACTTATTGTACGAACAATAGTCAATAATTTATTTCGAGCCTTCAAGGTACTCAACCTCGTAAACGAGTCAGGTCTTAAAAATACCCTCACAATACACCCAAAACTACTTTCGTGCAATTACGTACCTAACGATGACGATCATGTAACTAAGTGAAGAACGCTGCAGAGCATAGACTCTACCCATATATTTCATACGCAATATGCAGCCCAACCCCAATTAAGTAGTGAACATATTATTTTGACTGTACCTAACGTGACGCGTCGGAACAAATTTCTCTATAGGGTATTTGCGTTAAAATTTAGTATTAGGTATACCTATAATATATAGCTCAAAATATATATATGTTATTTCTTACCATTTTTGATTATGCGATTATTCGTTTTATCTACTAAAATGCACTTGTACGTGAACGAATATCCATAAAAAATGTAACTTGTTCGGAGGGTCAACTTCAAAATCTAGTTGTACAGTCATGTTTTGCACCGAAGGCCGTGCTGTGACACTGAATAGCAAGTTGTACCATATCGTAGGCAGTTTTTACCTCTTAGAAAAATGTAATACACCGCATGATCGAGACTGGTTTTAGTTCCTGCTCTATGAATTTATGTTACCAGATTTTTATTTAAACTGGTAATTTTATCAAGACGTGTACCTGTTGTAAATATGACTATATTGTGCATATTTATTAAAAAAAAAAAAACACGTCACTTGTTAAAAATATTATAATATAGTTGTACATACGTACTAGTTATATACTAAAAACGAGTGCAAAAGTGTGTGTAGGCACCTATTGATATTTTCAAATGTCAATGTGTGAATACATTATTGCAGTTTAATATGCATTCAAGATTTCAAGTGTAACTAAATACAATATTCATTGTCTATTATTACTGTTATTATCGATCTATATTCTATTTATGCTTCGAGACCGCAATTTATTAATTATTTTACTAATCATTTATTATGCATCTCTATTTTCTCAGAATTCATTATTGTTTGTATAAAAAAAAAATGTTTTAAATTACACTTATTATTATTCTATATGCCGATATTTACTTGTTAACAATATTACATACCATGTATATATATCTAATATAGTAATATTCTCGTTATATTTAACAACGAGGCTTGATATTGTAATTTACTGATAGGTTTTAGGCACCTACTTATTCTAATATTATAATGTTTTAACCGTTAAAATATTAATTTGTTTTAACTTAATATATTAAAATTAAAATGCAATCAATTTAATTTTTTGAATTTAAATAAATTTGTTTACAGGCTTGTATGTACGTGTCGACTGCGTATGCCAATTGCGTGCATAGTAAAATCGAAGAAAAATTTTACGAAGCTCCGTATAGTTACAATGGAGTGATATCATTGGTGACTACGGCCAACAACGATAAAAAGTTAGAAGATATCACACCCAGGTACGTAAACTATTATTAGTTTTACACAACAGTACACTGTTTAAAATTTGAATTTTTTTAATAAAAATGTTTACATTTTTAGCTTGACTGCTGGTTGGCCAAACACGTACACGTTCACGAAAGCTTTAGCCGAGGATTTAGCCAAACACGAGGCTGTCGGGCTACCACTTGGCATATTCAGACCATCAGTCGGTTAGTATTGTGTACTAACAATTTGTAATTATTATATATTTTGTTTTTACAAATTTTATACTTCAAACATTATTACTTTATTGCAGTTATTTCGACATATAATGAACCTGTTCGTGGTTGGATCGATAACGTTTATGGTCCCATTGGTATGATTGTGGGAGTCGGTGCCGGAGTGCTTCACACACATCACTGTGATGTTACCAAGGTCGTCGACTTAGTTCCAGTAGACTTGGTTGTTAATGCACTGATATGCTCGGCTTATAAAGTCGGCCAAAATATACCAACAATGTAAGTTCCCAATAAATATCGTATAGCGAAGGATGCTGTCAGCACTTAGCATTGACTGACAACCAAGACTTAATTATTATACTCTTTATTTACTTAAAATATAGTATTTAATAATATTTTGTCTATCATACTTGAAAATAAGATTTGATATCGTCACCAATCAATACCCGTACAAAAATGAATTCTTATCCTAATAGCCAAAGTAAAATGTATGAAAAAGATTATTTGGTTAGTGATGTAGACTGTAGACACTTGCAATAAATTAATGCAATGGAAATAATCGAATTTATATTTGGTTGAGTTTTGAGCTTTTTGAAAATGCATAATTTTTTTATTCACGTGTGGTTGAAGGTCAAACGAATCTTTATTTTATTTTGCAAATTAAATCAATTTATTTTTTAATATATTTTTTTTTTTTTAAGTGAATCAAATCCACCTATTTTTAATTACGTCAGCTCTAAGCAGAATCCAATTAGCTTAGAAAATTTCTTCGACGTCATCAAGAAATACGGACTTCCTAGCTGGCCTACCATCAATGCAGTTTGGTACTACTCGTTTATGCCCACCAACAATCCATATCTATATTCTTTATTGTTCTTATTATTTCACACGATACCCGGTTACTTTTTGGACTTTTTGTGCCAAATAACCGGCAGGAAGCCAATGTAAGAATAAAACAAAATTCGTTTGTTGAAAATATTCACATATCATTGATTATATTATAATGTGTTTAACTTATATTTACAGGCTTACTAACATCTATAAAAAAATGAAAAAAGCCAACGCAGCACTATCCTTCTTTGCAAATAATCAATGGGAATTCAATGACAATAACACCAGTACATTGTGGAAGGAAATGTCAGAATTGGACAAAAAGATATTCTTTTTCGACATAAAAGAAATGTCTTGGGACTATTACGCTCGAGCTTGTGCTATCGGTCTGCGTTTGTACTTGGTGAAAGATGACATACATACAATCAAAAATGCAAGAATCAAATGGGAAAAGTAAGTTGATTTATATGGTAATTATTCTAATAATAAATTATTGCGCTGATCAAATAATAAAAATTGTATACCTAAAATATGTTTATAAATACGTTTATCTTGAATGATGCGGCAATTTTTACTGAAGTTAATTCTTAAACAAATTAAGTCGTAACGCGTAAATCTTTAATGTTTTTAAATTGTATAGTAATTACAGTAGTACTTAAGTACCTACCTATTACCTAAAACTATACTTTTTGACCAATTGGCAATAATTACTGTGTGACTTATGAATGAAACATCAATTGCCTAGAACTTAAAGTAGCTAATCAGTTATTGTTTATTCGGTTATTTCTGTTTTTACTGTGTTCGTACTAAATCTTTGATCATTAGTAAAATATTTTAATAGCAAAAACACTTATCTTTTATCTATGACATTATTATTCTATAAAATAGGAAGATTTTATTAGAACTTGCATTAGAAATGTCAACAACTTAGTAACCTTATCCACAGTTTATACCTACTTTATTTATGTAGCATAATATACATAGGTATTACCGAAATATATTTCTTAGTTTGATTCTTAATAAAATATCAATAAATATTTTTATGGTTTGTGTTTTGTTTTTAGATTACGCAAAGCACACTTACTATTAAAAACAATTATGGCAATAGTATTTATACGGATCTGCTGGTTCATCGTCTCAATGTGCTTCAATTAGACGTTCGTTTAATTTAAGTTGATGTGTGTTTTATATTTTTGTTATTAAGATATATATTTAATTATTTATGATTTGTGATTGATTGTTACACAAATAAAAAGTACATAATATGGTAAAACCCATGGGATTGATTTGTAAATCAACATTTTTTTTACGTTAATTTTAGTAGATTGAATGTACTATCCAAGACTGAACAAATAATGTATTAACATATTGTATGTATTCGTGCTAGTTCAATATGTTTATTTAAAGTATGAAATAAAAAAGAATAAAATGGTATGATATATATACGTATTGTTTTAATTTTTGTATTTAGCATATTATTTTTTGTACCCACATCTATTCATCGTGGTATACAAAAACGGTAAAATGCAACAAGTAGGTAACTGCGAAATAATTTGTCCATACGGCATGCGTATAGTGTAACTGAATCACCTTGATCTGGGGTTTGTATACTATGAGATGTGCCTGCACCAGTTGTGAAATTCTATCGATAAACACGTTTACCGTGCTTTAAAAAAAATACGCCAAAACCATGAAGGTCGCAGACACTCAATTTTGAAAAAAAAACCGAAGTTAAAATGTTGCACTTTATATAATAAGATGATACCTATTAGTTATATTATAATAGCCCGAATTCCATAATAACCTTTTTCAAACAGCTTATATATACACTTTTGTAGTTTTGTGGCATATATACAATTAAAACTGTTTTAGAAACATCATTGGCTGAAATTAAGTAAACTTACCTAATTATGTTTAGGTACACAATTTGTGATTTAAGTTAATGCAAATTAATTTTGATTTAAAAAAATTGATTTATATTATCATACCATTGCATAATATATTATAAATGATCGCAAGTATGAGAAACACCTGCTAGGAATATGACTATTTTGAACAATTCGTAACACAACAGTCAAAAAAGGTACTGACAGTATAGTAGTTGTAGACCGCTCGTAATTATCTTTAAAAATGAAAGTGTTACATTTTTCTTAATAGTCGTAAAAATAGTGTCTATACCTATAAATAACTCCTATACTTTAATAGCATACTATTAGTTACCTACAAGTTGTTGTAACTTACAATAGTAATAATAATAGTTACAACCTACTGTTTAGTGGTGGGTATCTTGGGTAGTGCACGTATTAATAAGAATTCATCTTTTTCATTTTACATTCAAAAGTCCAATGAGAATCAGAATCCTGGTTTCAAGGACTCTCGTCTTTCTTTACTTAGAAATAGGCAGCACGTATGCACCTCGCGCATGTATATTATTATAGTTTTTATGCAACTTTTTTATTTTTTTTTATTTTACATTATATAATATATACAATCTGTACAGTTGATGCACAATAAGCATATTTGATAAAGGCTATATAGTACATGAGTACTTGATAAGAAGCCACCCACTAATGGCACTTGACTGGGTGTTGTATGAATCTAACCATATATTATGGATACTTTTTTTTTCCTGCCCTCAGATTAGTTCCCTAACAAGTCACGGCACCAGCTCCTTTTTAGACGACGACTGGGGTTGCCAGGTAATGTTTGGGTTTGTTTTTAATGAGTGGGTTTTGGTGTGTTTATAGACGGGCATGAAAGATTTTGTAGAAGCGTGTAGGTTCTTCTGTCACGGTTTTAATTGACAGGCCATTATGTAAAGTGTAATTAGAATTAAAGGGTGGAGCATTAGATACTTTCCTAAGAGCAATATTCTGAAATTGTTGATTTATTGAAAAATAATAGTTGAATGAAATTACCAAAATCGTTTCAACCATACTCACGAGTGAAAATTTTCGCGATTATTGACTTTCCCTAAGTATAAATTAATAATATAAGTGCTATTCAATTATCTACACTTGTCACTGAATTGCGTATTTAAAGGAATGTTTAGGCGAATAAAATAACAAAAACAACATTTAAAGTTATTACATATTTGAAATGAATAAATTTTAAAAAAAGACTATAATATGCGTGCTCTTTAAAATTGCCGAACTTAAAATAATACATTTTATCAGCTCTTTTTTATATACTATAGACTATAGTTGCATTGAATTTTAAAAATATGGGAAAAATTATATGATAGTAAATTATGATTTAGTAGGTCGTAGTTACGTACATATATGCAATGAGTGTAAAACGTAGATATACAAATAATTAGTTACAAAAATAAGTTTTTAAATATCTGTAATATTTTTAAGAAAAGTGAACGTGACCATGTTAATATTTTTGCATTTAGAACGTGAACAAATTCACTTTTCGATGAACGTTCTGAACACTGCAGATTCACGGATAATTTCAAAGTTAAAATCAAATATGTCGATCTAGGAATTTTAAGCATAACTAACAACTGTTATTCGTATTCTATATTTAGCGTGAATATAATTTATGGTTAATAAAAATATTTTTATGCGTTATTAAATGAATTAACATATTATTGTAATTTTCGACATTTTCATAATATGATACATATTCTTAACATGATGAATTTTTCGAATTTTTTTTAACCGATTTTTGGTAAGATTTTCGTTGTCATGGTTACTCACATAAACATTTTTATGATACATTGATTTTCCTTGTTGAGGAAACATATCAAGTAGCTTGCCGTGTTTATCAATGTAATTTTATTCATTATTATTATACATTTTAAATGAAAAATAAATTAAACTGTTTGTTAATCACTTTAAACAGTTAAACCCATTAAAATTATAGTACCTAATTAATTAGAATTTCATTTTTATTTATTGTAGCAAAACAAAAATTTTACCAATTTTAATTTAAAAAAAGTTGCCTAGGTAAAACCTTATAAACCTATAATAATAATAGACTATAAACAGTATTGGTCGTATTTAATTATAATTTAACGGTCACTCAGTTTTGATGTTTTGTCGACTGCAGTTTAAACACTGTTTATAGAACAATAAAAATATAAAATCTACACACAATTGGTAAGCAGTGATTTTTATTGATCATTTAATTTTATTCCCACGTCTGACTGTTTTATAGTAACTACTAACTAATATAAATAACGATAAATCCCGAGGTCTAAAAATAGTTAAACGAAACGAATATGTTTGAAACATTTTGAGAAATTCTAAATTGCGTTACAAAACTACATTACATACATTCCATTAGTAAAACACACCATCTATACGTAGGAACATAGCTACGTTTTCTTAATGCATAAAAATAAAATGGAAAGTTATCAAAATTGAATAATTATTTAATTTAATTATTTTTTATGTGTGAGATATTTCAAATTATTCACCTTCGTTTTTATTGTAATGAACACCAGTCATGAGAATCCAATTTCAAAATACTATTAAGTGTAATAATATGCGTATTATTTGATACGAGATGATAAACACGTGTACATATTTGCATTGTGATAAATCTCCGTTATATTATCAAGATTTAATATTGTATTTTCCCACAAGATATAGAACAACAAAAACAATGGATAATTTTAATAATTCACTAAGCTATTATAATTTTTAGTACCTTTACAGTCTTATAATAATCTTATAATGAACCAATACATATTGCTTGGAGGTCACTTATTTTTCATAGGCGAGTCTATATTATAGTAACACGAATTGAAATATTTTATTTTAGAACTTAAAATGTTAAATGATTTGAAGGTATTTATACTTACTTGGTCAGGGATGATTTTATTTATACGGACACTTTTTTTTTTGGATAGAAGGAATAATTTGCATCGCAATACCCATCGCACTCCAAAAATTTTAAGTACAGACGTAATAGTACATATTTATCAATTCAGCAATTTCGTGATTTTTTCAGTACTCGGTACTTATATAGTTTTGCTAATCCCAAAAAAGAAAAACGAAAACCGTGTGGAAAAAGTTAAAAGAATCATTTTTAGAATCTGATTTTAAGAATAATTAGGTATATTACGTTGTGGCACGAAGATGCTTATTATTATTGTTATAATGTATTTTCTTTTAAATGTAAGTACATGTTTCACTATTATATTTATGATATGCCTGTTTTAAAAAAATTCTTATTATGGAATATTTGAATTTTTTATATAACGTTATTCATAACCGTGTTTTAATAACAGAGATAATTAAACGCATTATACGAGATGATTTTATTAGTTTACTTTACAGATAACGTTAATTCAATAAATAAAAAAACTCGCTCTGCTGTTCTGCGGTTCGTGTGTACTTTGTCATTGAGTAGGTTTTAAATAATTTCAATTCAATAATAAAGCATAAAAAAAAAATTCTTAATGAGGGAGACGGATGGATCAATGTCTATTTCTATAAGGATAGTAAGTTGATACCTAATTTATCTTATAAAATTATATAGTATTCATATTGTTGTTGGTATAAAAAAATATAAATTTACCACAGCATACCTACCTAATAATCTATTCAGGCCTGCGTTACAACTCAAAAGGAATCTTGATTTTTTCAAAATGTTTTTGTGTAGTATGTATAATGTATATAAATAATACAATGCAAGGAATAATGAAATGGTTTAATAGTTTACACGATCAATATTTTTACAATGGAACGAGATAACTAAAATCGTTTTTGTTTTTTATTGAAAACTAGCTGAAGAACCCGGCGTTGGCCGGAAAAAAAATGGTTTTCTGATTGTTCAACTCCTTTTGGGTGTAACACACTGTGGAAGCAATGTCTTTTTAAGACGTGTAAATTATATTATATTTTAATGTATAGCCATCCCGATTGGCGTTGTCCGTGAGATTCGCAGCAGTATATTATCAGGTAGTCAATCTACCTGCGGTAGATCGCGGACCCCATGTGGTTTGTACGTAAGTGTATAATTTAACTCTGAAGTATAAAAGTTATATCAAGTTTGTCGTTTTACTTAATTCAACCTATGGCGGATTAATACAATCAATTAATACAAAATCCTAACTTAAACGTACTGAAATCCGATGAATATAAAATAACCAAACGTTCGTATGTATGGATAAAGCAGAAAAATAAAAAAAAAAAAACAATGTAAAAACAATGCAAACAATTAGTCCACCGAAACCGTGGTTCGAACTTGAGATATTCCGTATTTAACACTGCCCCAACAGGCGTATTGCTTTAATAATAATAATAATTATTATTAAAACCAATAGCAATCATTTACAAAGAAACATTTCTGTCGTAAATCTAAAAATCCCTGTTTGAGCACCTCCCCGGGTCGGACCTCTAATTTACCCTTTTTAATTTAGCCTATCTTCTTCTCAGAGGTCTAATCTATCTCTGTACCAAATTTCATAAAGCGATCGGTCCAGCCGTTTAGGAATGCATAAGGCCATGAGGGACACACACACACACACATACACATGCGTATATTTATTAATGACCTATTGTAAATTAAAATTTCAAATATAAATATGTATATTATAATAACATAATCTTAAAATCTTATTCGCATTTACCTATATTATGTAAAACAATATGTACAGTTAAAAATAATGTAAAACTTGTAGGCTAATGAGTAATGACCTTAACAGTGGAAGCCTATATTGCTAATAAAACTAATATATATATATACCAGATATCTAGGTACTCGTATCAACATAAACATAAAATATTTTACGTATTCATGAAGCTGTTATAATTAATCAGTTTTTATTTTTAATGTCTGTTATGTTTAAGGATGAGTAAAAATATGTTATTACATAGATAACAAGTTCAAATACTTGTTGTATCTCCAAAAAATCTACCCTCAATTGATATTTTAAGTAGATAAAACTTTAATTGATTTGTTACGGCCATGAGATGAAGGTACAAAATTGTTTTACTAAACATTTGTTTCATCGGGGCTAGTATTTCCTTGATCCACTTGCAATTTGTTATTTTATTTTTATATTAGGTATTGGCAACAATAACTAATTAGTAATTACTTAAATTTTCTACTTAGGTAATAAATTGCTTAACATGTTATATTGTTTATATCTCCATCATTATCAATTTGGTTATAATCTAAAAAACACGTGCTCTAATAAAACAACTAAGTAAAATAGTTTGTCAGTTTCAATATTCCGTATGTAAACGTGAAGTTGGCATAATATGTAGCACAATCTTAAAAGAAAACAATCCAAAAATGAGGTCCATTTCAATGGCCCCTCCACTTTCGAAATTTGAACTTCTGACCACGCCAAACGTTTGTGCATCGTTTGTGCAGAAATGTGCACAAAGTCCAATCGTTTGTGCACAAAAACTGAAAGCTCTATCCCTAAAACAAAATAGGGGGGGGCATTGAAACGAGACACCCTCTTTTTGGAAAATTGAAATTTTTAAGGTGCCAAACGTTTGTGCATCGTTTGTGCAGAAATGTGCACCAGGTCCCGACGTTTGTGCACAAAAACTCCCAGCGCTATCCAAAAAACAAAGTGAGGGGTATTAACACGAGGGTCCCCCTTTTTTGAAATTTTAAATATTTGTCATATTAATAAATGTTGTTTACGTACCTGATAGGTTTAATAAAATTTTACTATTGCCATGTAAACGTCTAGAAATAGTAGGGCAGTAGGTTCATAATATATTATATTTAAATATTGTATTATAATAATATGAATAATATAATAATATTATGTTTTAAATATTCCTAGGTTATTTAAAAATTAAATACCAGTGTTTCTAAAATACAAATACAAAAATCTTAATTTAAAATATCTAAAAACATAACTACCGCTTATAAATTATAACTACAGGTTAGCAATACTAACTTAAAAATAAAAAGTTATAAATTAATATAATAATTGCTTAAGTCGTATACAACCGAACGCAACTTAACCTAAAAACTATTAGTTGTTACATCTTATAATACGTATTTTGGGTATAACATTTAATTTTACACTTTTAATTTAATTCTGAATTGAAAATGTATCCCTCATACAGTTTTTTACTGTTACTAAAATAAACATTATTATTTATATGTAATATTATACCCACTCAGCACTCAATATTTTTATAATTGGCAAGAAAAACATACATTTGCACCAATAAAAACATTATCTTTCTCATAATAAAATATACAGCAAGTTTAAAATTTAAGTTAATTTTTTTAAAAAATATTAAAAATATTATCGATTTCTTGTGTTAAATTAACAAAATTGTTTTAATACTATATTAATTAAACAAACAAATCTGAATTCTTTCGGTACACACTATACCAGTGGTCAGCAACCGGCGGCCCGCTTTAAATTCTACGACAACGACATTTAATCGAATATTATATCAAACAAATCATATTGTATAAAATATATAATTGAACGTTTCTATCAGTCATATTTTATAATAGTAGATATACCTTGACAGTTACCAATAAGATACCTAGAGTAGATACGACGAGTGTATTTGGATTATAATATTAATTTTCTATTCTGTTCAGTAAAGTAAAACGTTGCGTTTTTCAACTACTCGCCAATCCATTGAATATTGATTATGAAGATCTTGATGTTGAGCTTCAAATGGAAATAATAGATTTGCAGTCACAAGATATCTTAAAAGACTCATTCAAAGCATTTCCTTTACTTTTTTTCGTTGAACTTCCGGCATAATTTTCAAAAATTAAAAATATAGCTGCAAAATACTTCAGTATGTTTGGATCCACTTACGTGTGTGAACAGGCCTTTTCTCATATGAAAAAATTAAAAATCCATACCGTTCACGTTTAATTAATGACCATCTCCACCATGCGCTTCGAGCCAGCACAAGACATTTTAATGTGGAAATCTAAAAAATAATAAACAATATCCAACAACAAAAATCAAATTAAGCCTAAAGCAGTTGTAATTTCCATACTTTTATATTATAATTATTATATTATTAAAAATTGTAATTTTTATGCTCTATTATTTTAAAGTTTTAAACAGTTATTTTTTTCTTTTTACCTTCTTCAAAAGGTTGCCGACCACTGCACTATACTATATTAATAACTATCAGGCACATCATTAGAACTTTTTTTCAGGGTGTTCTGAGTGGTTCAGATACATTTTGTACATGAACAATGCCACAACAGACTGTTTTTTTCATAAGCTAAAGTGATTACTTAGATAAATAATTTAATTTATTTTAACACAACATAAGTAGAGTAGCACTGCACGTACTATGGTTTTAAATTTATATTCTAAGTTATAAATTGATATTATATAATATAAACTTTTGATTAATTAATAATGTTTAAATAATTCTACCTATATGGCTATATAATGTTTTTTTCATATAAATAAGGAAATATTTTAACACAGACGTTAAACGACTAAATAAATTTGATAAAAGTATATAATATAAGTACTTTCTATATTTGAATTAATCGTTTTTTTTTCGGTACTTTATTGGTGAACGGCACTTTAATTACGGTCCCTCGACCTACTGAAACAACCTTGAGCCATTTCCTTTTAGGAAATTAATTAAATCCTCAAACATAACTCTTAATTCAAGAGTTTGTAACTAATACAATCATAATATAATATGAGTATAGTACATCTCGTAATATTTTTTTATAATATTTACTATTAGTGAAATATTAAGTTTGTATTTCTAATATAATATATGTTATGATATTTATGGACGACACTTGCACCATGGCCCCTCGATATAATAATGTGGTGACCCGGCACATCTCTTTTAGATAAATGATTAAATACTTAATCAAGTCTTCCAATTTACTAAACATTTATATTTTGTAGATAATTTGAAGAAAAATTTGAAATTGAAGATAGACTGTGTGAAATAACAAAATATGTGGTGTGAAATGTACATTTGATATGGATAGGACATAATGGTCTTATCAGCGGTCTTCGAGGGGAACAATTGAGGCCAAATAAAGTATACTCATATCGTGTATCGACTATCAATATAAAGGAGCCTCAATTGCCTTCCGGTAACGGTAGTTTCAGCCAAAGAGTCAAGTGGCCTTTGCAATTCAAGATCCTTTCCTACGTATTCGGCATTGTTAACATAACTATTCTACCTTTACACTTTTTCTTCCCCCCTCTCTCACAGCTATATACAGGTTCAGCCACTCTCATTCCACACCTCCATATGATCAGTATTCTGTCTATCCATCTTTTCTTCAGTCTTACCTACCCTAACCTTACAATTATTTTTCATCTTTCCGTTTCATACACCAAGCATTCTGAAATCCTGTTGACCCATTTCCTTATATCCGCCATATCACACACTTCCTAATTCATATTCACTCAGTCTCTAGTTACCTACAAGTCGTCGTACTTGATTATCGGTGAAAATATTTAAATATCATTGAGCTAATTCCCTACTCGAAAGAATTAGTTAATAAAATATCATACCTGACCAATTTTCTAATTTTTAACACGAATTTATTGATATCCGGAATAGTGTTAGACCAGTATAATTACAATACAAATATTGAAAATTTTCGGGCAATACATCCCCTGATCAATCAACTATAATAAAAAAAAACCTACTGAGAATTAAGAAAATACATACCCCGTGACGGAATCGAAATCTTCTACGAAACTTAGTCTTCGAAACACTGAAACGCTCTCACATTTCAGTCTGCTTATGATATTATATTATTCCCAGTTGGAAAATGTCCACTGACGAATACCATTTCTGAAATAACACGCATCTTGCAGTAAAATGTTCTACAATATTCTAATGACCTATGCGTTACAGTCTACAGATATTATATAAACCTACCAATAAATACCTAATATTAATTTTTATTATACAAAGTTTGTATTTTTAAATGTTGTATTCAAGGGTTTATTAGTTTTATTTTTATACCAAACAAAAATTACATTTATTCACAAGTCAGTTATCAACTAGAACTCGACTACGAGTAAGACAGCGTTTGGATTGTTCGAACTGGCGTAGAATTTATTATTATTATACATCCTTTGGTAGGTAGTAGTAAACGTATGTGGTTCTACGTTACCGAGTTAACAGATTTTCCGTGACAACAAATATTTAATTCAAGTCTAAAAAGTAAATTTAAGCCCCAAAATAATATGAAAACAAACCTCTTTATACAGATTTTCGCGTTGGCGCGCCTTAAGGGGTACAGTTTAATAAAGCGTGTGAAATTGTCGACTACCACAAAAATATAAGAGAATTGGAAGACACCTGCAGGGAGGGGACCTTAAAATTGACGAGTAACTTCTCAAGGGGTTTGGTGGAGAGTATGGACTGCATTGGACCGGCTATTTGGGTGGTTTTCGGTTTGCATTTTTGACATATGTCACACGCTTGCACGATCAACCGAACAGATGGGAAATAACAAATATTCCTCAACGCTTGAGCAGTCTTGAGTGGGCCAATGTGGGCATAATAGTCATGAAAAGATTTTACAACCTGTTGTACTAAATGGCTAGGTAAGTATATAGACCACTGAGGTTCGCTTTTGTACTTTTGAATTGTAACGGGATAAACCGTCACTGTATTAAAGTGGTCCTTTTCAGGACCACCAAACACAACAGTATGGCAACATAATGCGACACAAGTAATAGACGCGACATATTAGAATAAGTAGTTTACCAACAGGAAAATTTCACGGAAATAACAAACAAGAACCACATTAACAAAGCGAACACCAACGGGTCGAGGTGTGGTTATTGCTTATCAAAGCAACCATCCTCGACCAATCACAGGACAACAAAGGGAAACAAATAGTATATATACCGGGACAGTTCACCGGTCAAATCATCACAACACCAACTCAACCTCGCGTCCAACTGGTTCCACAGGTGGCGAATCAAAATAAACCCGACCAAAACAGTAGGAGTCCTCTTCGGGCGTTCTAATACAACCCACATTCCACCTCTAACCATCGATAACCAACCCGTTAACTGGTCAAAACAGGCCAAATACTTAGGCGTCACGATTGGACGTAAACTTACATTCAACCAACACATTCAAGACGTAACCAAAAAAGCTACCCGCGTCCGTGGTATGCTTTACCCCTTACTTAACCGTACCAGTCCCGTTCCGCTGAAAACAAAACTTAACATACTTAAACTCTACGTGACCCCTATACTTACATATGCTGGCTCTTCCTGGGCACCCTTTATCGGCCCCTCCCATTGGAGACGTATTGAATCCGTCCAAAACATCGGCATACGCACGATAACCGGTATGCCTACTATCGTTAGAAACTCGGCCCTTTTAAAATCAGCCAACTTCAAATCTATTCAAAATTCCATTTGCTCTCAATCAAAAACAATGTTCTACAAAAACTCTTTTTCCGAATACGATCATATCCGCCTCTTAGGTAAAACCCACTCCCCTCCAACCACCAAACGTTTACTCAAACCATACCCATTAATTTGGACTGACTAACATAACTGAACCTACCAATCAACCCCAAAATCCATCCACTAGTAGAGGCACAAGCCTGGAATAGTAAACGGCATAGCCACCCCTCCCAAAGCAAAGCAAGGTCAAATCATCCACCACACCAGTCTTCAACATATCTTCTACAAGTCAACAAGCACTATAGAAGACCCGAAGACCTGAAGACCCGAAGACTATCAACGCAGCAGCAACACCGACCTGAACGACACCGGCGAAGCTGATCCGACCTAACCAGTCCACGACGACGCACCCTGAACGCACCGATCTAACGTGATCGCCCGATACCGCCGAGACTCAACAGTACCCGGCATACCTGGCTAATAAGCGCCACTTCACGGACCGACGACGCCAAGCCTACCGTGTACATCCAGCGATCGACGACAACGGATAGCCGCCACACCGGGACCTGATTGACCCACCGACGGCAGCGTATAATATAATTATACTCCGGCGATCCATTACTGACAGTCCACCCGTTCAATCGAGTCCAGTCACACCGTTGGACGAATACCAAGACACGCCGGGAACCGACTTCGCGACGTAACTTGGCCAATCGACTATTCAGCAAGCCGACAAGTAGTACTACGTTTCCCCCTACGGCGAGCTATTTCGAGTTTCGCCGCGAGGAAGAACCGAACCCACACGACTTGCTCGAGTCCGTGCACGGACGGTTTCTACTCTCCCCTATTATTGTATTACTTCTACGAAACGTATAGGCAAGTCCCGACCATTGTTTTGCTCGCGCCTCTTCAGGCCCGAACCCGCCCGCCGCGGCCGCTTCCTTAAGCCTGCCGCGCGGCCCGGGATAACTTGCCCCGATCATTATAAACATTACTTATTGGTTATATAATAAACGAATCATAACAATACACAACGCATTTGGTATTTACGACACGGGACGTCACGAACAGACGCTCCGTATCAACTGGCGCCCAACCCGTGGCTCAGGAACTACATCGACCACAAATCAACACAATATACAAGTACGACGTTTACTAGTCGGTACGGCGAAATAGTATACCCGCCAACAAACCGATAAGAACGTCTATTAGTCGGTACAGTAATACCGCAATCGATTTGTTGGAGGTTTGAATAACCAACCCGTGCCTCGGAAACTACATCGACCACGAAATCAACACAATATACAAGTTCGACGTTTACTAGTCGGTACGGCGAAATAGTGTACCCAACCACTCAAAAATAATAACGACACTACTGAAGCAAAATGACTAGAAACTCAAAAAAAAAAAAAAAAAAAAAAAAAAAAAAAAAAAAAAAAAAAAAAAAGTATATAAACCCGTAGAATCACCCCAGCCAAGTACGAGAAACCAAAAAACACTATTCGACAATCAAAACGAGACATCCCTCACGCAACAGATTTCGCCGCTCCCTACACAAAGCATCGATATGACGACGCACTTTCGGATTAGAATTAGCTACCAACTCGCTCACACAGCCACTTGGTCACTAATCCGAGGGGGGAGTTGTAACGGGATAAACCGTCACTGTATTAAAGTGGTCCTTTTCAGGACCACCAAACACAACAGTATGGCAACATAATGCGACACAAGTAATAGACGCGACATATTAGAATAAGTAGTTTACCAACAGGAAAATTTCACGGAAATAACAAACAAGAACCACATTAACAAAGCGAACACCAACGGGTCGAGGTGTGGTTATTGCTTATCAAAGCAACCATCCTCGACCAATCACAGGACAACAAAGGGAAACAAATAGTATATATACCGGGACAGTTCACCGGTCAAATCATCATCATCATCATCACACATCATCACTTCACGTTCAGTTCACATCCGAGCAAGACGTCCTCTGCCAACTACTCTACAGCCAGCCGTTTTCAACGCTTCAACAGGGCAACAGCGCCCACGGTTCACACCACGAACCTTCAACCACAAAACAGCCGTTCTTACTGCTTCAACAGGGCTCCAGCGCCCACGGTTCACACCACGAACCTTCAACTCAAAACAGCCGTTTTCACCGCTACTCCGACAGGGCACCAGCGCCCAAGGTAAGCCGTCGCGAAAGCGACGGGTATCCACCTCCCACCGTTTATCTGTCGAGGGGCCGCGCCCTCTCATTGCCGCAGAATCCCATCCCTGACCAAACCAAACCCCCCTAAAACCGCCCGTCACACCACCAGAAAATCGCTCTTTTCAGAGCTACAGTGTTAAAACCCTGAGTTTGTTACGGTCTTGCCATGGGCAAGACAGCTAACAAGCGGAAGGGCCCCGCGCAAACACCCGGGAGTTCCAAGAAGGGACGTCCACGTGCCTCGCCATCCCCACCGTCCACCTTCCTAAAAGGTCCACAGAGGGATTCCCCACCCTCTCCAACTCCGTCGACCGACTCATCAATATCAATGTCGTCAAACTGCTCCTCTTCCGACACCGAATCAAACAAATCCGCCCAACACTCCGCCCCGACTACTAAACCTCCACCAGCCAAAACATCCGAACAACAAACCCCGACATCAGCCAAACCCAAGCAAATCAGGCCACCCCCCTTAATCTTAAACTCTGCGTCCTGGCGAAAAATTGCACCAACCATTTACAAACTTCCGAACTTCACTCCATCGGCAATTACAGCCAAAACCACATCCAATGGACAAATAACCGTCCAAACTACCGACCCCACCCACTTCCGACAAATTCAGAAAGTCCTAGTTGACAGCAAAACTGAATTCCATACCTTCAGCCTCCCTGAAGATCGTTCCCTTAAGGTCGTTCTAAAGGGCATACCGATCGACATCACCACTGACGATCTAAAATCCGAACTAGAAACCCTAAACTTCCAAACAAAATACATCCGCCGTTTCGGTACTCCCGAAAAACCGATGCCCATGTGCCTCGTACACATTGCGGCAACCCCGAACGCCAAGGATATCTTCCTTCTCAACTCCCTATTTTATCTTACGATTTCGGTAGAAGCCCTTAAACCTTCCGGCCCGGCACAATGTTTTTCGTGCCAACGTTTTGGACACGGTTCCCGTAACTGTGGCCACCCACCCAGATGCGTCAAGTGCGCAGGAAATCACTTGGCATCTGAATGCCAAAAAACTCCCGACCAAACCCCGACATGCTGCAATTGCGGCGGGCCTCATACGGCTAATTTCCGCGGATGCCCACATCTCTTGACGATAAAACCCAAAATCGCACCACCAACAACCAAACCTCAAACCCTGCCACCGACAACTCAATCTTTTACACCACCCCCGCCCCCACCAACAACTACAATAAAACCCCAAACCCGCTCGTACGCTGCAGCCACCACCGGCCAAGCGCCCCCACCACCACCACCACCAAAACCGACCAGTCCCGAAGCCCCACAAATTAACCTGTCCCTCATTTTAAACCTCCTGACCAACCTCTTAACAGCCATCGTAAACAACCAGGACCCCAAAACCCTGATACAAACAGCAATACAATCATTCTTAACCATACTATCCCCCCAAAATGGATAACTTAAAAATTCTATTTTGGAACTCAAACGGCATTAACCACAAACTTGACGAACTGCGCTCTTTAGCACTAAAACTGAAAACCGACATAATCCTACTTAACGAAACCCACCTAAAACCCTCGGCCACACTTCACATTCCTAACTTTTTTACGTACAGGAACGACCTGCCGCCCGTGCGGGGCTCGCCCGCCCACGGAGGCACGGCCGTTCTCGTCAACCGACGTATCGTTCACCAACCAGTTACCCTAAACACAACCATCCAAACCTCTTCCATCCTCGTACAACTCAACGGCCACGAAGTACTTATTTCAGCCGTATACAAACCACCCGGAACCCTACTAACGACAAACGACCTCGACCTTTTGACAAAGAGTGCCGAATGGCAAATTTCGGCAGGCGACTTCAACGCCAAACATCCGCTGTGGTATAGCCACACGACTAACGCTGCCGGCCGTGTCCTCTTTGACCACGCACAACAATCGGACTACTCTGTAACTGCTCCCTCTTCTCCCACACATTTCCCGACATGCACACGATACAGACCTGACATACTCGACATCGCCCTCGTACGACTACCCTATCAAACCCAAATCACTAACCTCAACGAACTATCTTCCGACCACAACCCCATTCTTCTAGATACACTCTGCACTCCGATCTCTTCTTCTCCACCGGTTACGAATCGGTTTATTAACTGGAAAAAATACATGACAACTCTCGCGAACTTACCGAACTCAACCACTCAACCGACCAACGACCGCGAGTCTATCGACCTGGCAATCGAAAACCTCACAAAACATATCCAACAAGCGGTTGAATCCAGCGTATACGTACCGACACGCAAACACCCGTCCACTGTAGTACCAGACTACATTAAACTGGAAATACAAGACAAAAACCGTATACGCCGCGAATGGCAAATAAACCGCGACCCGACAATTAAACGACAACTAAACGCCAAAATATCTCTCATACGTACCTTACTCGCAACGCACAATACTGACCAATGGGACATCTTTCTTAACTCACTAGACCACCAAGACGGTTCAATATACAAACTCAACAAATGTCTCTTACACAAACGTCCAGCATCTCACCCACTAACCGGCCCCGACGGCCTAGTTTTTCCGGCCAACGAACGAGCAGAGCTGATAGCCGACTCGCTCGAACGTCAATTTCAAACAAACCCCGGCCCCGACTTACCAGACGTAACCGCTCACTCCCAGTACCTACAAGGCCTTGACATCACCCGATCTAACCTCTTTACCACTCCCGGCCAGATACAAGACATAATTCGCAACCTTCGCAAAAAGAAAGCCCCAGGTGACGACCTCATCACCAACACGGCTCTTAAATTCCTACCGAACAACGTTATACTGTCCCTTACTCGGATCATCAACAGCGCCTTCAGAATCTGCTACTTTCCCCTTGCCTGGAAAAAAGCAGTCATCATCTCCATTCCCAAACCTGGCAAAGACCATAAACAACCCGAAAACTATAGACCAATCGCCCTCCTCTCCTCCCTGTCCAAAATTTACGAACGACTCATCCTCACCCACCTACAAGACAAACTCAAAAACAAAATCCGTCCCGAACAGTTCGCCTTCAGACCCGAACACTCGACCACACTACAACTGACCAAACTCACCCACCAACTGAGCGAAAACTTTAACAACGACTTAAACACTGCTTCCGTCTTCCTCGACGTGGAGAAAGCCTTCGACCGCGTCTGGCACGAAGGCCTACTCTACAAACTCTCCAAACTCAACATCTCGTTAGAAATCGTAAAAATCATCCAATCCTTTCTCACCGACCGTACTTTTACCACTAAAATCGAACACTCCTTCTCTACTACCAGACACGTACTCGCAGGAGTCCCTCAGGGCTCCTGTCTCTCACCGACGCTATACTTGACGTACATTAACGACATTCCAACGACTCCTAAAGCCAACCTCTCACTCTTCGCTGACGACACGATGTTCTTCACTAGTAACAAAAACCCCAAACGTGCAACCATACAACTACAACACCAACTCAACCTCGCGTCCAACTGGTTCCACAGGTGGCGAATCAAAATAAACCCGACCAAAACAGTAGGCGTCCTCTTCGGGCGTTCTAATACAACCCACATTCCACCTCTAACCATCGATAACCAACCCGTTAACTGGTCAAAACAGGCCAAATACTTAGGCGTCACGATTGGACGTAAACTTACATTCAACCAACACATTCAAGACGTAACCAAAAAAGCTACCCGCGTCCGTGGTATGCTTTACCCCTTACTTAACCGTACCAGTCCCGTTCCGCTGAAAACAAAACTTAACATACTTAAACTCTACGTGACCCCTATACTTACATATGCTGGCTCTTCCTGGGCACCCTTTATCGGCCCCTCCCATTGGAGACGTATTGAATCCGTCCAAAACATCGGCATACGCACGATAACCGGTATGCCCACTATCGTTAGAAACTCGGCCCTTTTAAAATCAGCCAACTTCAAATCTATTCAAAATTCCATTTGCTCTCAATCAAAAACAATGTTCTACAAAAACTCTTTTTCCGAATACGATCATATCCGCCTCTTAGGTAAAACCCACTCCCCTCCAACCACCAAACGTTTACTCAAACCATACCCATTAAATTGGACTGACTAACATAACTGAACCTACCAATCAACCCCAAAATCCATCCACTAGTAGAGGCACAAGCCTGGAATAGTAAACGGCATAGCCACCCCTCCCAAAGCAAAGCAAAGCGAGGTCAAATCATCCACCACACCAGTCTTCAACATATCTTCTACAAGTCAACAAGCACTATAGAAGACCCGAAGACCTGAAGACCCGAAGACTATCAACGCAGCAGCAACACCGACCTGAACGACACCGGCGAAGCTGATCCGACCTAACCAGTCCACGACGACGCACCCTGAACGCACCGATCTAACGTGATCGCCCGATACCGCCGAGACTCAACAGTACCCGGCATACCTGGCTAATAAGCGCCACTTCACGGACCGACGACGCCAAGCCTACCGTGTACATCCAGCGATCGACGACAACGGATAGCCGCCACACCGGGACCTGATTGACCCACCGACGGCAGCGTATAATATAATTATACTCCGGCGATCCATTACTGACAGTCCACCCGTTCAATCGAGTCCAGTCACACCGTTGGACGAATACCAAGACACGCCGGGAACCGACTTCGCGACGTAACTTGGCCAATCGACTATTCAGCAAGCCGACAAGTAGTACTACGTTTCCCCCTACGGCGAGCTATTTCGAGTTTCGCCGCGAGGAAGAACCGAACCCACACGACTTGCTCGAGTCCGTGCACGGACGGTTTCTACTCTCCCCTATTATTGTATTACTTCTACGAAACGTATAGGCAAGTCCCGACCATTGTTTTGCTCGCGCCTCTTCAGGCCCGAACCCGCCCGCCGCGGCCGCTTCCTTAAGCCTGCCGCGCGGCCCGGGATAACTTGCCCCGATCATTATAAACATTACTTATTGGTTATATAATAAACGAATCATAACAATACACAACGCATTTGGTATTTACGACACGGGACGTCACGAACAGACGCTCCGTATCAGAATGAATAACGTCCCATTCTTGATAATATAATAGTCGTGCCACACTGGTACTGGATTGGCTTTTAATAATGAAGTTATCTTGACTAGTTTTGGGTCTTTCTGTTATTCATGCGAAATGTTTTTGAAAAGGGTCGCAATATCCGGGGGAATTGGTGGAGGTAAGGTATAGTGTGGTATAACTGGGATATCTCTCGGGGGTTGCTTATCTCTACCAAGTGGATGGCGTGAGAGTGTATCTATGGGGTTGTCTTTCCCAGCACAATAATACATTTTCAAATCGTATTCTTGCAAAGCAAGGGTCCACCGTGTGAGGCGACTATATTTTAGTTTGCATAAGAATAAAAATGTCAGGGCCTTATGATCTGTCTATAAGTTGATAGGATACCCAAGAATATATATTTTAAACTTCTGGCAAGCGAATAAGATACCAAGAAGTTCAAGTTCAGTCACGGTGTAGTTTCTTTCGGCACCACACAGTGACCTACTGGCGAATGAGAGGGTGTTTCTTTGACCATTTTTATCAATTTGGAATGATTCAGCACCAAGTCCGATATAGGACGCGTCGGTCTGTATACAAAAGGGTATATTGAAGTTGGGATGAGTAAGTGAGATCTGAAGAGAAACAGCAGTTTTAATTTTTTGGAAGTCAATCTTATTTTGTGCTGTGAAATCCAGGGGGTATCTTTTTGTATTAAATGAGAAAGAGGGTGTAAAAGTGCAGAATGATTTTAAGAGGATTTATGATAAAAATTACAGAACCCGAAGAAGGTCTTTTTTGTTGCGGGGTTCTGGAAAGTTTTGGAGAGCTTTTACCTTGTCAGGGTCCATTACCATACCTTGAGGAGATATGAAATGACCTAAGAATTTAATTTGCTGTTTATTGAAATGACATTTTTTAAGTTTGAGAGTTAAACCTGCTAATGATATTTTGTGGAAAATCCACTCTAAGGTAATAATATGATTTTCGAAAGATGAAGATGATAATAAAATGTTATCAACATAGGTATGAATATAATTTGGGAATGGACATTGTTGAGAATAATTGTTCAGTGCAGCTTCGAGGCCTTTCCCAAACGCAACACAAACGTGGTTGGCGTCAGTCGTCTTGCTGCCGTAAACGAGAGTTGACCGGACATCTGGCCACCAGTAGGCCTGTGGAAGATCTTAGCCCATCATGTTGTTTGGTACGGCCTCGAGAAAAATAATTATAATACGAAGTTGACGCGAGTCGGAAATGGTTGAGTGGAGAGCCGTGATTGACCAAACGTTGTGTCGGCTCAGAGGTCTCGGCAAAAATATATTGAGACGATGGTCGGTGGTGTCCAGCCACTGGCTGTGGACGTCGTCTTGAGAGAGTGGGACAGGTCAATATCGCATGATTAGGGGTATTGACAATTATTATGTGGGTACAGGTTGCACTGTCGGTACCGCTAGTGGCACGTCTTCCTCGAGCGACGGTGTCATCCGACCGGCAGCTGCTGTGTTCACAACTGAACCTTTGTGTAGAGAAGGAAGGGGGAGTAGTATGTGGAGACTTAACTTTGTAGATTATATTGTTAATCGAGCGCGCAACAATTATAATAATAATAAGGTGGTTTTGATAATAATAATAACAATGATTTATAATAGCAATAATAATAATAATTGTGCACGAAAAACTTGTGACGTTACAGTTTATTCACAGCGCTACAAGTAATCATTGTTCGAGTATATACAAAAATGCAACTAGTCACATAACTAAAAAAAAAAAATGAAGGAGGCTGTTGGCGACTGCAAGCAAAAGCATGTTAGAAAACAAAAAAAAAATTAAACTGTAGGAAAACACATTACAAAGTACAAACTAAAATGCACACAATCTTAAAGAGAATAAACTATTCAAAATAATTAGTTGATTAATGTTGGATTGTTCAGAGGGCACCAACTTATCAATAATTAAAAAGTATGTACGAAAAATACAACTAGAGTTACATAACAAAAAAAAAAAATTGAAAGAGGGTGTTGGCGCCCGCAGGCAAATGCATTCTAGAAAACCAAAAAAAAATTTGGAAAAAATTATACTGTAGGAATATGCACCAGGTTATCAATATTTGAAAAATTCGGCTAATGTTAAAATCAAAAAAAAAAATTGAAGGGAGGTGTTGGTGCCCAAAGGAAAATGCAATTTCAGGAACCAAAAAAAAAATTGTAGAAGAAATTAAATTGTAGGAACACACATTACAACGTACAAACTAAAATGCCCAGAATCTTAAAAAGAAAAAAAATTAGTCCATTAATGATGGATTATTCGTATGGCACCAGGTTATTAATATTGAAAAAAATCGGCTAATGTTAAAATCATAAAAAAAAATTGAAGGGAGATGTTGGCACCCGCAGGCAAATGCATTTTTGAAAACCAAAAATAAATGTGGAAAAAATGTTACTGTAGGAATGCACCAGGTTATCAATATTTGAAAAATTCGAATAATGTTAAAATCATAAAAAAAAATTGAAGGGAGGTGTTGGCGCCCGCAGACAAAAGCATTTTAGAAAACAAAAAAAAAATTATACTGTAGGAAAACACATTACAAAGTTCAAACTATAACGTCCAGAATCTCAAAGAGAAAAAACTATTCAAAATATTTAGTTCATTAATGTTGGATTGTTCAGAGGGCACCAACTTATCAATGTTTAAAAAGTATGTACGAAAAATTCAACAAGAGTTACATAACAAAAAAAAAAAATTGAAAGAGGGTGTTGGCGCCCGCAGGCAAATGCATTCTAGAAAACCAAAAACAAATTGGGAAAAAACGTTACTGTAGGAATGCACCAGGTTATCAATATTTAAAAAAATCTTCTAATGTTAAAATCATAAAAAAAAATTGAAGGGAGGTGTTGGCGCCCACAGGCAAATGCATTTAAGAAAACCAAAAAAATATTTGGAAAATATGTTACTGTAGGAATGCACCAGGTTAAAATATTTAAAAAAATCGTCTAATGTTAAAATCATAAAAAAAAATTGAAGGGAGGTGTTGGCACCCGCAGGCAAATGCATTCTAGAAAACCAAAAAAAAATTTGGAAAAAATGTTACTGTAGGAATGCACCAGGTTATCAATATTTAAAAAAATCATCTAATGTTAAAATCATAAAAAAAAATTGAAGGGAGGTATTGGCGCCCGCAGGCAAATGCATTCTAGAAAACCAAAAAAAAATGTGGAAAAAATGTTACTGTAGGAATACAAATTACAAGGTACATACTAAAATGCCCAGAATCTTAAAAAGAAAAAAAATTAGTTCATTAAAGATGGATTATTCGTATGGCACCAGGTTAAAATATTTAAAAAAATCGGCTAATGTTAAAATCATAAAAAGAAATTGAAGGGAGGTGTTGGCGCCCGCAGGCAAATGCAATTTCAGGAACCAAAAAAAAAAATTGTAGAAGAAATTAAATCGTAGGAACACACATTACAAAGTACAAACTAAAATACCCAGAATCTTAAACAGAAAAAACTAATAGAAATATTTAGTTCATGAACGAAGGATTATTCATAAGGCACTAAGATATCAATGTTCAAGTATATACGAAAAATTCAACTGATATAAAATTACTAAAAAAAAATTGAAGGAAGGTGTTGGCGCCCGCAGGCAAATTCATTTAAGAAAACCAAAAAAAAATTTGGAAAATATGTTACTGTAGGAATGCACCAGGTTATCAATATTTAAAAAAATCGTCTAATGTTAAAATCATAAAAAAAAATTGAAGGGAGGTGTTGACGCCCGCAGGCAAAAGCATTCTAGAAAACCAAAAAAAAATTTGGAAAAAATGTTACTGTAGGAATACAAATTACAAGGTACAAACTAAAATGCCCAGAATCTTAAAAAGAAAAAAAATTAGTTCATTAAAGATGGATTATTCGTATGGCACCAGGTTAAAATATTTAAAAAAATCGGCTAATGTTAAAATCATAAAAAAAAATTGAAGGGAGGTGTTGGCGCCCGCAGGCAAATGCATTTAAGAAAACCAAAAAAAAATTTGGAAAATATGTTACTGTAGGAATGCACCAGGTTAAAATATTTAAAAAAATCGGCTAATGTTAAAATCATAAAAAAAAATTGAAGGGAGGTGTTGGCGCCCGCAGGCAAAAGCATTCTAGAAAACCAAAAAAAAATTTGGAAAAAATGTTACTGTAGGAATACAAATTACAAGGTACAAACTAAAATGCCCAGAATCTTAAAAAGAAAAAAAATTAGTTCATTAAAGATGGATTATTCGTATGGCACCAGGTTATTAATATTTAAAAAAATCGGCTAATGTTAAAATCATAAAAAAAAATTGAAGGGAAGTGTTGGCGCCCGCAGGCAAATGCATTTTAGAAAACAAAAAAAAATTAAAAAAAAATATTATTGTAGGAATTCACATTACAAAGTCTAATCTAAAACGTCTAGAATCTTAAACAGAAAAAACTATTCAAAATATTAAGTTCATTAAAGAATGATTATTCATGGGGCACCAAGTTATCAATTTTCAAGTCAATACAAAATATTCAACTAGAGTTACAGTACTAAAAAAAAAATTGAATGTAGGTGTTGGCGCCTGCAGGCAAATTGATTTTAGAAAACAAAAATGAAATTTGGAAAAAATTTGACTGTAGGAACACGCTTTAGGAGTACACGGGTACTCAGCGTACTCTTAGCTATAGCCGGTTAATCTTGAAAAATATTTATACAAAAAAATCTACTAGAGTTCAATGAATTGAAAAAAAAATTGTTTGAGAAATCTGTGTGAAATAACACTAAACAAAAGTATACGCTGGAAGCTAAATACTGCAATACATATTAACTACAATCCAAAAACTAGGTATTGTTTACATTATAATAATACGAACAGTTATTATGATCAGAGGTGTATCACCGTAATATATGTATTAGAAAATGTATAAAAACGAATGTAATTTATAAAGGATGCAAAAAAATTAAATCAGAAAAAGGTCCTGCACGGACTCTATTATGTGATTGTAATTTATGAAGGACACAAAATAATGTTTAATTTAAAATAATATTGTGTTTGGCTGGGTCTACAGTCAATATTAAATAACAAACTATAAAGTCTAAATGCAAATAAAAACATAGTCAGATATCTGTTTTAGTCTTTGTAAATATGTGCGGAAAAAAATTAGATATAGTACAATGTAAAAAAATGTGGAAAGAAAACCCTGAGAATAGTTCTTTGACAGTAGGATAATAAAACACAAAACTATATATTAAATTAAAACTATTGATTTTATACATTTTCTACTTACAAAAGCTCATAAGTATTGAAAACCTTATAAAATCATAAAAAAATTATATTTTGTTATATTTTAAAATACATTTTATAATTTGTTGTGTTAAAAAAATCATTATTTAATGTTGGCTGTATTTAAGTTTTTAATAACTATACTGGTACAACTCTAGCTGACAGTCTTTAAGACCGTGTTAAAAACTATAATAATTAGTTAACGTCTAATTTACTGTCCTATCCTAACTTAACCTAACATAACCAAATTAATAATATTTAAATATTTTCTTTCATTGTTATGTTTACAATATCGAATACCTTTATAGTTAGTAGGAAAAGATCATCGAAAAGCTCTCGACTAGTGATTGTAGTCGTCTATCATCACCATAGCTTCAACTAATCTTAGGTTTACCAAACTAGCCTTCTTATAGTATTAGGACACTTTGAATAAAATGATCCTGAGTTGCAGGTTGCCGAACTTTTAAGTGATTGATTATCAAGTTGATCCTTATTAGATTGTTGACACCTTAGTTCCCCTCGAAGACCGCTGGTAAGACTATTACCATATACTATTATGTCCTATCCATTATGTTATATCTATATTATCTATGATGGAGCCATACCCAGCTCACTCGTGTAAACAATTTGAAGCACATAAAAGCGATTAACGCGTCTCTATTAATGATAATATGAAATCCCAGACCTGTCCCCCATACTCTGATATTAAGAGCCCAGCCCACCTTCATATTCTCTATGCAAAAAGTAAATTTAAGACAAATTTGTAAATCAATGCACAGTCTCTCTATTGTACTAATATTTATGATTTCATTAATTTTCAGTATTTTGTATAATTAGTAATAATTAGTAAACCTAACCTACTGAGGCAACCTCGAGGCATTTCCTTTTAGGAAATTAATTAAATCCTCAAACATAACTCTTAATTCAAGAGTTTGTAACTAATACAATCATAATATAATATGAGTATAGTACATTTCGTAATATTTTTTTATAATATTTACTGTTAGTGAAATATTAAGTTTGTATTTCTAATATATTATATGTTATGATATTTATGGACGACACTTGCACCATGGCCCCTCGATATAGTAATGTGGCGACCCGGCACATCTCTTTTAGATAAATGATTAAATACTTAATCAAGTCTTCCAATTTACTAAACATTTATGTTTTGTAGATAATTTGAAGAAAAATTTAAAATTGAAGAGAGACTGTGTGAATTAACAAAATTTGTGGTATGAAATGTTTATTTGAACACCTGTTATAATGTATCATAATGAACTTAAGTTAATTTTTTATAATGTACTAAGTAAACATTTGAACGTTAATTACAATATATGTAAATTATACATAGATTTCAAGTATGATTTTTTTTAGTTTTTTTTTTGAAAGTTACCTACCTACTACAGTATAAGACACTTTATTTTTATATTTTGAAGCATCATTATATGTTTTGGATTATTTAGATCTATATAAACTAAATTTCAGACCCATAGTTTAGTATTTAAAGTTTGTATGATCAAAGTCGTGGAACCAAATTTTATCAGACTCTACTAGAATGTTGTAGTTTAATTAAACTATAATATAGGTATGTGGAATAACAGTACCTAACCTTCTATTATAATTTGTTATGAATATAATATTTTAAGTAATAACTCAAATTTAGCACTTTTACGGTACTTAATACATTTTCCTAATATTTTAACAGAAATTATGGGGCTAAAAATATAGAAATACCTATACTACGTCACGGTCCATAGTTGATAGTTTTGTTTCATTTATAATAATAATGCTTTTTAATATACTTGTTCATAAATTAATATTTATTACAGTTGGCTTTTATGATTTGTTTGAACTATTAGTACGTATTTTTTGGGGGAGATCCCTATTATTACAACACCGTTACCAATATGCGTTTTTTTCTGGTTAGTTAATATAATTGCATGTTTTCATGATTTCTTCGTATTTATGCTTATTTTCTTAAAATGTTTTTATATTTTCGGTTCATCCGTTACCTACCTACCAAGTGTGTAAATAAAGAATTTTTTTTGTAAACCTATTTGAATTATTATTTATTAATTTAAAAAAATTTTAATAAAAACGTTTTCATTCAGTATTTTTTTGAATATTTTATTATTTTTAATATTTTTGAATATTTCAGTGCATATATTTGCCTGTTTTTAGTGCATACATGCAGGCAAATATTTAACACTTAAGAGGATGTCAGATTTTTAGCGCACCATTTATTTCTCTCTCCGACCCACGCACAATCATTTTAGTGTTTTCTTAATCGTACATTTGGTATGCTACGCGTGGGTCAAAGATGGAAAACAAATAGTGCGCTGACATCCCCACCAGCAACACGAGTGAGCTTTGTATGGCTCCATCGTAGATAATAAAGATATGGATAGGACATAATGGTCTTATCAGCGGTCTTCGTCCTTCGAGGGGAACAATTGAGGCCAAATAAAGTATACTCATATCGAGTATCGACTATCAATATAAAGGAGCCTCAATTGCCTTCCCCTCCGGGAACGCGGCCTCAAATGTATTTAACATAGGCGTGGACTATCCATGGTGTCAACAATCAGAGGATCAACTTGATAATCAAACACTTAAGTTCGGCAACCTTTAACTCAGGATCTTTTTATTCTATGTGTCCTAATGAGTCATAAGAAGGTTAGTTAGGTAAACCTATGGTTAGTTGCAAGCTGGTGGCCTTTGCAATTCAAGATCTTTTCCTACGTATTCAGCATTGTTAACATAACTATTCTACCTTTACACTTTTTCTTCCCCCGTCTCTCACAGCTATATACAGGTTCAGCCACTCTCATTCCACACCTCCATATGATCGGTATTCTGTCTATCCATCTCTTCTTCAGTCTTCTCGCCCCTCATTTCCCACCTAAATTAACTAACTTCTTTAGCCACTCTCACTATCTCTTATCATACAGTAGCCGAACCACCTAAACATATTCTCTCTTGTTTTCACTACAATATGTACACTAACCTACACTACCCTTAATTAATTAATTTCTTATTCTATCCTATTTTGTACCTTAACACCTAACTTATTATTCTCATATCTGCTACCCTCACTCCACTTACCTACCCTAACCTTACATTTCTTTTTCATCTTTCCCTTTCATACACCAAACATTCTGAAATCCTGTTGACCCATTTCCTTATCTTCGCCATATCACACACTTCCTAATTCCTATTCACTCAGTCTCTAGTTACCTACAAGTCATCGTACTTGATTATCGGTGAAAATATTTAAATATCATTGAGCGAATTCCCTACTCGAAAGAATTGCTTAAAAAAATATCATACCTCACCAATTTTCTAATTTTGAACACGACTTTATTGATAGCCCGAATAGTGTTATACCGGTATAGTAACAATACAAATATTGAACATTTTCGGGCAATACATCCCCTGATCAATTAACTATAATAAAAAAAAACCTACTGAGAAATAAGAAAATACATACCCCGTGACGGAATCGAAATCTGCTACGAAACTTAGTCTTCGAAACACTGAAACGTTCACACATTTCAATCTGCTTATGATATATTATTCCCAGTTTGAAAATGTTCACTGACGAATACCATTTCTGAAATAACACGCATCATATGCAGTAAAATGTTCTACAATATTCTAACGACCTAGTTACAGTCTACAGATATTATATAAACCTACCAATAAATACCTAATATTAATTTTTATTACACAGAGTTTGTATTTTTAAATGTTGTATTTAAGGATTTATTAGTTTTATTTTTATACCTAACAAAAATTACATTTATTCATTTATTCGAAACACTGAAACGTTCACACATTTCAATCTGCTTATGATATATTAGGTTAGACATTTTCACGTCCCCCCACCCCTTACGAAATTGTGTCACTCCTCCTTAGAGTGGTGCGCCCCTTAGGTTAAGAGCCCTTGAAATAGTGCATGTTAAAAAATCAGCCATATCCTCCCCCCCCAACCCTTGACAAAATCATTTGACTCATTTAGCTACTTTATGAATTAAGAACGATACATTGAACGTACAAAACTGTACCTACCTACATAATAGATATCAACCTATTATCCCATCAATAATATTATATTTTTTATTGTGTACACTAATCGATTGGTATATACAAAATAACGTTAAATTATAAATAGAACGTGGATTTAAATGCATTAAAAATAAAAAAAATGCCTTAAAAATACGAATTAATGCACTTATATTACAAAGCATAATAAAATGGCCAGAAAAATTAAAAGTCCAATTTAAACGAATATAAAATAGAATTTAGATAAGTGTATAGGTAGTGTATTCGTTATATTTTGAGTTTCATTATAGCACATCAGTCGATCAGATGCTATTTAATATTTTAAAATAAAAAAATTCGACAGTAATTCCATATTGGCAAGTGTTGTTTTCTATAACTGAAGACTGAAGTTATAGTATCAAACATAATGGGTACGTAAAAAAATAGAAATATAAGAAAAAAAATTACCTTTATTTAATTGTATTTAATTTTTTTCTAATAAGTTTTTTATAAATTGACTTTATCCCATATAAATGTTCTAATTTCATTTTTCAATTCATTGATAATATATGAAACGAATTCTTTGCTTGGAAAGCAATGTTTTAGAAAATTCAGAAAATGCAGTTTATATTTAAATAATAAATAATAATTTCTGATGCTTTGATGCGGAAGAGTGAAGGGGTGGACAATCAGCCGAACCGAAATCTAATATCTTAAACACTTAATATAAACAAGTTTTCACACAAGCGTCATGGTATGAAAATAAAAAAATATTTATAATTCATAATTATACCGATTTTCTACCGAAAAAATAAATTACTTTAATCTCAATATTATTTATTAGTTAACAATATCTTTGCTCAGAATCGTTTTTCGTTTGTTCGTTTTGTATTTTAATAATTTATACGTGGATATATTATTATTACTAATAATTATAGTAGTTGTGTTTGTTTTATTTCATTAATTCATTTAGTACTATACCGATAAATTATATATTAATTAATAATTTTTAAAACATTGTGTTCAAAAAAATAAAAAAAAAATGTGATTTTAATTAGAGTCTTATAATGTACCTACCTATATTTAAAAAATAAATAAATATAATAATAACTGTTGAACTTTTAGGGACATAATAGGTAACACATTCGTGTATGTAGTATTACACTATTTATATACCTATACGAGTTTATTAGTAGGTATATTATTCATAAGTGCGCACACGTCAGGATAGGCAGTTGACCATTCCGTGAATATACTTTTATGTGTACATGGTTATACATCCCTAATCCCTATGATATAGAATATAGATATTAGGTGTACAATAGAAGTTAAGTATGTGACTCTAAATTAATAGCTACCTATAACTTATAACGTTGTATTTGGAAAAAAAAAATACCAGTTATTAATTAAAATTGTATCTTATGACTATTATCAGTTATAAGTCATAACATATATTTCTATAAGTTAAATCAAAATATTGATATATTTATATTAAGTACCCTGTATTCACCTATTAACTATAATTATTCTACAAACAGGGACTGGAAAAACGACGACGGCGTTTATATCTCGCGTATTTTATACATTTCTAGTCCGGAACTAAAATATGCGCCTACAACACTTGGATAGCACATTTTTCGTGACATTAAATATTTGTTTTAAGTCTTAAAAGTAAATTTAAGCCCCAAAAGAATATAAAAACAAACTTACTTTAATTATCGACTCCTTCGGCGGAATCCGTGACGTGTGTGAACTGTGACGCCCAAGAGGAAACGCTCCATAATACAGCCAGAACTTAGAATATTGTGATTTATGAAAAATAAAATTATTCGAAACGCACTAAGTTTTTTGCTCATATCTTCTTTGCTTATTGAATTTTTAGAATTTTTAATCGACTGTGTCTTCTGCAATGACTTTGAGATTTGCCATAGATTAAATAAATAAATGATAGATATCATACTAGGTACGTCAATATGATGAATCCACGGATATAATATAATGCAACTTTTTATATCAAAGAGTTCTGTGTTGAGGACCAATTTGTTCATTGAAAATTGATAAGACAATAAACCAAAATAGTTTATAATTTTGAATTTGAATTATAATAATATGATATAGGTATTATTTAAATTATTATTTTCGTTTATCAATTTAATTATTGATTAAGGTGGTGAATAGATATCAGAAGCACAAGAATATTTTTATAAGAGCATATTGTATTTTATTAATTATGAAATAAAAATGTGATTACTGGATTTTAGAGTTAACATAAAGCCATAAACGTATACAGTAAATTCATCAAATACTATAATACCAACTATATTTTTACAATGATGCGTGTTTTTTTTTTTTTTTAATATTTTTAATTATTTTTTCTTGTGGTCTGTGTAAACGATAAGTATTCGTAATAAATATTCAATTTTCATATATAATATTATTTTATAGGCACTCAGTATATGTAATCATATGTTTATTTTTAGTTTAGTTTAGTTGTAGGTATTTAGTAAATAATAATAGGTATACGAAATTGTGTTTTCGAATAGCAATTTATTGTTTGTATTAATACCTACACCATAATAGGGAACTAAAATTTTGTAAATTATGTACAAATGTATTTTTGGTGTTTTAAGGCTGCTGTAAGATCAATTTATGTGAATCCTTGCATTAAATTGTTAGGATTATTTGATATGAATAATTATTTTATTACATATAGGTTTATTACATATTGGTAAGTCGATCAGAAACTATATTTACACTGAATGTTAATATTTAAAAACTATTAAAAAATCTATTATTTGTATTTATTTGTTAATAATTATTAAGACTTAAATATTAGCAGTAATCTTGTTCCTTTTACAAAATGTTTTTAAATTATTTTTAATTTAATTTACATTTATCCCAAAGTGATCTCTGAATAATCATTCAATGATGAATTTAATACTTACGTTCTCGGTTACATTAATTGGATTATAAATTAAAATAAACTGCAGTTTCCAGCTTCTACTAAAACATTATTTAATATTTTATTTTATGTTTTTAATTTTTTAAACGCAGTCTGCACCTTGTGTTGGTGATTTTACATGTAATATAATAAAATTGATACTAGTGATGAGTAGGTACCTTATTGTTTAATCTAATCAAATTATTTACACGATTATTAACTAAAAAAATATCTATGAAGTATAAACATCCGCATTTCCATTAACTATAAATTCATAATTGTATGAGCTATACATGTTACATACCTATATTTTTCGAAAAAACTAATTAAAAAAACAAGAATAATTCCTATTTGATGTCACACGGGTTGATCTAGCAACTGACTGCTACGACAACTGTGCAATTTTTTTTAAGCATAATACGTTTTGAAAACGTCCAGAAAAGAGTTTGTTTTAAGACTGTCTGTCTTGATAACAACTAATTTAATTTAGAGTGTATTGTTATATTATATTATAATGAAATTAATAATTATAGTAAAATAATTGCAAGACATTTAATACCTATATCTATAGCCATCTAGGGTATAAACTACACTAAAAAAAGTGTAAGTATGCTAATAAAATATATGAGGTGTATTATGTATTTACGTATATAAAAATATAAAATATAAAGATTAATAACATTATATTGTTTTAAATACTTCGCGCAAACCTAAGGTGATACCCGGCGTATACTTGGCGTGATGAAACGAAGACGGTCTCGCGTATTTTATACATTGCGCTATTGGGATTAAACTTATAAATGCTTCTACGTCACGTAGTTAACAGATTGTCCGTGGCAATAAATATTTAATTTAAGTCTAAAAAGTAAATGTAAAATAGTAGGTAATAATATGAAAACAAACTTACTCGTAAACATCTACTCTTCCGGTGAAACGTAGCTAGAGTGCCGCCATCGCCGAAGAAACAGCTATCTTCATCCATCTCCATCTAATCATCTCACTCCGATGAACTGAAACTTGAAAGTATCGAAATACTTTATGAAAATAACCTGATCATAATGAAATTTGGGAGTTTGTATTAAAACTTAAATTATAATATGTACGGTTTAACGAACTGTCCGTTTATATTAGTGGCTTATTATTTTTTTGTTCACTGAAATCAAAATATACAATATATTATATTTATAATACAATAGTATTTGCTGAAATTATTAGAATTGTTAACCGTCGCCGACGAATTTCGACAATTGACGATTGCCATAGATATTATAAAATATATTGTTTATTATGATAAATCCATAGAACTTATATATTATAGTATTATCTAGTACTATCAGTATTATCAGTACCTATACGGTATATTGATAAATCGTATGTTCTTTTACAGAAATCTTTGTCATCTGCAATGCACCTATTCTGGTTTTCTATTTCAATTATAGTTCGCATGCCAAATTTAACTATACAAACTGGTCCGCAAGTTTATAGACATTCTAATACATTCTCCCGCCAGTGCAAATAGACAAAGTGTTTGAGAAGTTATATTTTTTTGGTACCTTATTAATTTACAATATGAATTATATAAGTTACCTATGTAGGTACTTGTCCAAAACTCGACTACCTGCAAATCATTGGTTTTTATGGTATAGCCTTACGAATTTCACGATTTTCGGTGTTTTACGCACCCGTACAACGCTTAAAGTTTACTGAGCTTAAGTACAACAAATTAATTTTTTTTTTCATCTAGGTAAATCAACGTTTTAAAATTGATGATGCAAAAATAATTCTGACACCCCCTCATGGTGGATTTACATAACAAGTCGAGGGATGTTTTTGATTTTAATTGTTCGAGCAAGCGCAGTGTGCGAGTGACTACACCGGACATATTATATGAAAATACCAAAAAGTTCAATTAGCTATAATATAACTTAAAAATAAGATTGACCGCCAAATTCAGACTCTCTGTCGTTTTCAGTTAAAAACTAATGATTTTCGGCAATTGATTTTTGAAATATCGTTCATAATTCGTTGTAACTTGTAATTTATATACCTATTTTAAAAATATTATTCTCGGGTAATTGAAACGTCTAAAATGTATTATTATATACAAATATGATAATAAACAAATAATAATAACTCAACTTAACCGGCTACGGTATTAATAATATTTAATAATATCAATATAAGTATAGTATACAATATCCTAGGCTGTCAAATCGTTTCCACTTGGAATCGTTTTTCGTATACAATGATATTATATCATAAAATTCAAATTTAACACTATCCATAACAGTCACCCACTTATAACCTACTGTTCAGCAGAGTCACTTCCAATTTTTTTTTTAGATTCTGAGGGAAGCAAGGAATGTATTGATTTTACAATGATGTGTGTTTTTTTTTATTTTTTTTTTGTGTCTGTCATTACCTTTTAGGACAGTAAAAGTACTTGAATTTTCTTTAACAGTAACTTTTCTGATAGGAAAGTGAATCTAGTTGGTACTATGGGGGGTCAAAAATAAAATTTTCCCAGTAGTTTTCAAAAGCAACGTGAAAAACAAAGGAAAAACGGGAATTTTTTACGCAAAGTCCGTTTTCGAGAAAATCGATTTTGGTTTTTAGTGCAACTCTAAAACAAATGACCGTAGGTACATTAAATTTTGACTGAATGCTTATATTAGCATTTTCTATACACCATAACATTTTCCAAATATTTTGACTATTTTGAGCTGTTTACGGACATTGTCAGTTTTCAATTTTTTTAGTTTTTTTTTTATAAATATCAATAAAATTTTATCTGTTGAGTAAAAAAGCTTGAAAATTTAATAGAAGGCTCCTAGGTTATTGTTTCAAAGGCAGATGAAAAAAATTAAAAATCCTTAGTCACAGTTTTTATTTATAAGCATTTAAAGTTCAAATTTTGACAAAATACTGAAAAATCACGAAAAATAGCAAATTATTTTGAGTTGAGAATTCATAAAAATTTTTCTTTTTAAATCTAAGATTTGAAAATGTAATATAAGATTACTCATAAGTTTGTCTACCTTTATTAAAAAAAAAATGTCTACAAGAAAGTCAAATTAAATTTTTATGAACGTTTGAAATTCATATTTTTACAACATTTGATATTCACTCGATTTCTCATGTAACGATTTTCCTTTTTTGTTGTAATTAAAAAACGTATGACTGTAGATACTTGAAAATTTCACTGAATGTTTATATTAGCATTTTCTATACACCATAAAATGTTGAAAATATTTTGACTCTTTTTGAGCTGTTTACGGACATAGTCAGTTTTCAATTATTTTAGTTTTTTTTTCTATAAATATCAATAAAATTTTATTTGTTGGGTAAAAAAGCGTGAAAATTTAATATAAGGCTGCTGATATATCGTTCTAATAGCAGTTAAATATATTAAAAATACATATGCTCAATTTTTATTTATAAGCATTTAAAGTTAAAATTTTGACAACATTTATCAAATTTATAATTTATTAATTATTTTGTGGTTAAAAATGTATAAAATGTTCAACTTTTGTAGCTGAGGATTAAAAATTTAAAACAAGGTTCCACGTAAATAGGTTATATATAAATTACTTTATTCACTATAATATCATCAAATATACTTGGCAATATCATAGGCTGACGGACCGTTTTTGCTCAGAATCGTTTTTCTTATACAATGAGATTATATCATTGAATTCAAATTTAACACCATCCATTAAAGTCACCTACTTGTAACCTACTGTACAGCAGAGCGACATCCACTTACCCACTTTTTTTTAATTGACCTCCCTTTTTATTTAATTCCTGATAAACGAGTTTTGGATAAGTACCTACCTATATAATAGGTACCTGTCCTACCTATAATAATTAAAAACTATTTTTAACACGACGTATTTACTTATTATTTTTGTCTTTTAGTTTATCTAATTTTGTATGATTAACATAAGTTTCCTTTATACCCAAATAATTTTTAAGTACCTACAAATAATATAGAACTCTATTTTATTTTAACAATAAATACTTTTATTAATACAGTGTTGACTTTGTAGATGGGTAGTAATAAATTAATTGTACATTCAGGATTACATGCATTCAGGTGAATAATTATAAGATTGCAATGATAGATGTAAGATGTAAGATGTACTGTTAATTCATCAATACAATGCTGGGTGGACTTGAGTATTTCCCGTGTTCAGCGACCGGCGGCGTTGACCCGTTTTAAGGCACAGCGGAAACTTCATACAGCTGACTGTTCGACAAAGACACTGTAATATTATTTGAAAAATATTATTTCTACTTAATCGTAATAACTGAGTATAATGAGTTTAATATTATATTATATTACAATAAATATTAAGTACCTATATTATTAGCTTCTAATAATTGGGACATCATTTTTGTAGATATCCGGACAAAATGATGCTGATTCAGCGCTATGCCACGGTTTATGGCGTACCTATCTGATGAAATTGTTGGAGACTCTTTCAAACTGGGCAATCTGATAAACGGTGACGTGATCGTTACTTCGCGGCCATCCTAGGGTAGACCAGAATACACAAAAATGTAGGTCATCGGGTTGTCGGCTGTATGTATGATAAAGTCCTGGAAGTGGGAATTACAATAGCCCCTAAAATGCTGTTACACCTGAACCTTAATAAAAACAAAGAATGATTAAAAAATGGCAACGGAATTGGCCTACAAATCTGAAAATATGTTTATGGACAGATAACTTCTCAACGTAATATTATGACCGATCCAATAATAACTTTCCATAGGTACATCGGACCTATGTGCGACGGCTGCTCACCAACGTATCGACATCCACCAGATAACTCAGTTTTCAAACTATACCGCTCATTCTTGCGGAATGCTAAAGAAAATTAATTTATTAGATAAATATTATACTATAACAATTTTTAAATATAGACGTTTTCAACTCACAGTTATGCAGATGGATGTCGACCGGTTTGGGAGCGACGTCTGATACGCCATTGTTCTAATGAATTCAAACATAAATAATATATTATTATAATATTTTTATATGTGTATAGGTATGGTTAGGTATATTAAATTAATTAAGTAGGTACTATATTAATATAGTCTATTAATTATTTTTTTACTATGCTTTTATTGTATTAAAATATACACAATGACTTATAACTTACATTATTGGACCGGACATACAGCAACGTCGAGTTGAGGTACCTGTCCATAAACACATTTTCATCAGCAAAATATAATATAAAATATAAAATAAAGAAATGCATAAAGAAAAAACTGTATTTATTCATACAATTTTGAAATCAAAAGCATTAGAACAAGATAATGCTTTCTTGATAAATTAAAAATATTTGTAGATTTTATTTGTCATACGTTTACATGGCAATAGTAAAATTCTATTAAACCTATTAGGTACGTAAACAACATTTATTAATATGACAAATATTTAAAATTTCAAAAAAGGGGGAGCCTCGTGTTAATACCCCTCACTTTGTTTTTTGGATAGCGCTGGGAATTTTTGTACAAAAACGTCGGGACCTGGTGCACATTTCTGCACAAACGATGCACAAACGTTTGGCACCTTAAAAATTTCAATTTTCAAAAAGAGGGTGTCTCGTTTCAATGCCCCCCCCCCCACTTTGTTTTTTGGATAGCGCTGGGAGCTTTTGTGCACAAACGTCGGGACCTGGTGCACATTTCTGCACAAACGATGCACAAACGTTTGGCGTGGTCAGAAGTTCAAATTTCGAAAGTGGGGGGGCCATTGAAATGGACCTCCAAAAATGAGCACATGGACTTTTATGGCAGTGTTGGATTTTTTAGAAACTATTTTTTTTTTATTCGATAACTCCTTTTCAGAAATTGTTTTTGATATATCGATGTTTAAGATCACCCTAATTATTTAAAAATAAGTAAAAGAGAAATTAATAATCATGAAAATTCAATCGTTCTGTCGTATAGTAGGTGTCGAGTGTACCTATAGTTCCAAGTACCTAGGTCACTGTTATCTGTAAATATGGATGTGTTAAAATTGAATTAAATGATAAATTATCATGTTCGAAAAACATTTCTGAACGGAAACCGACCGTCAAGGCTGACCATATTATTACCAAGTATATACCAAACCAAAAATAACTTAATCTGAACAAATTCATGTACCAGTTTATATACTCATTGAATATATAACTATGGCTACACTATTTTTTGTAATGCGGTAAAAAATGCAATTAGTTATAATATGAATTAAGTTTCAAAAGTAATCTAAACAAATTAAAACTTCTAGAAACACATTCATCAGCCTCATTTATAAAAGTTACACACTTCTGACTTCGTATTCTTTATTGAAACTACCTACTCTTTGTATGGACACTAAGTGTTGGTACATCATTTTAAATACATAGGTAATGTAGGTATCAAAATATATATTTAACATGCTATAATTTGAACCTTAATCAATCCGCCATCCCGAATAAATATTAAAAATATATAAACTAGGTGGGTAGGTATAGTATACTTATCAAGTATCCACCACCTTTAGGTGGCTGTTCTTTGTTTATATATATTATATATATATATCTCAAGTAGTCATATCACATTATAAATACACATAATATGCGTACTTATTGTAAATATTAAATTTACAGATTGTTTTAATATATAAAATAAAGCGAAAAAAAATTTGTATTTTGGACAAATGCATGAAATATAATAGGCAACTATCATTTTTTTAATTAATTGTTTTTCATTAATTTTTTAATATTTTAACAATAGATACCAAGGTGATATGCGTATTGTGATAATGGTAATATTGTTTATTTTATGTATTTATTTATACATATATTATGACGTAAACTATATTTAGATATTAGATAGGTACCATTTTTACGTAACATTATATATTTCTTCATCAATAAAACCACTATAGTAGAATAAAAAAATTAGCAATTAACATTGAAATACTATGTTAATTATTTTAATAAAAACAAAACATGAATTTTTCAAAACATTTTTTTTAACTTTTTTTTTAAATTAAATTGATTTGATTTTTTTTTTGCACATTAAGTATTTGTGACATATCTGATAAATATTAAATTTTTTACTAGAAAACTAATGCTATTTACTGTACCTACTCGGTAATGTCAAATTGTCAATTAATAAAATTAAATAAAATGTTTTTATAATAATTAATAATGATTAGGCAGGTACATCACAATATGTATTACTATATTCAAATTACAAAATATACAACTAGGAACTTATTTAATATTTCACGTTTTACATTTCCGGTAAAAGTATAATTATTAAAATGAAAAGAAGTTAAGATTGTACCTATTTATAAAAACTGACATTTATAAAGTAATATAATGTCACAGGAACTAACGAAATAACATAATGTTGCAGTTTTTAATCACCTTGTTCACTGCTATCTTTATACAGAACATCCGGTATGTTAAACACGGACTGATGAGTGTCCAAATTATTTTTACAGTTTCTTCCCATAGACCACATACCAGTAACAACGTCTTTCTTGTTTTGAGAGTTTACAAATCCTATAAGAATTAAAATTCGTTGTTGTATATTATTGATTGTCCCTGTTTGATCATTCCTCTAAAATACACAAAATCTACCCTATTTCCGTGTACGTACTTTAGTATTTATAATGATATATTCAAAACTATGTTTCGTATTTTCAAATTGGTGGTTATAGTGGTTACTTTTTTAATAACAATAGTCAACAACAAAAATATAATAAATTAAAATATGTACAATTACAAAATTAAAATATATTATATAATAAATAAGTAAAACTTATAGGTACGTGTTTTAAAATTAACATTTTCGATTTTGAATCCAACAAAATTGTTTATGGGATCAGGTTTTATTCTTGACCATATTTATTACGTAGTGACGTACCTATTCCTTACATTGCTAAAATTCCTATTATTTTTAGTGTCCTTGTCTATAATATGGTCTCGGAAAATCGTTATTTGCATATCTTGTTAGGCAAACCGTAATCTGTTCGATGGCCTTGGTTTTATTTTCTTGCTAGCCATCACCAAAACTGTATTTTATATATCGGGCTTAATTGACCAATTATTATCCTTAATATAAATATTATATAGTACACTCTTAAATCTTAAAATTTGGCAAATCTAAAATATCTATAGATACCTTTACAGGAAAGTATCTAAATGTTATAATAATGTTTTGGCCCTTGGGGGCTAAATCAAAAATTTATTTGGTAAACCCGCAGTCGTGATTTTTTAAGCATGCTCAGTGCTCACCCTATTCTTACGCTTAATTTATGCATATACTCAAATTCTGATTTTTGAATTTTAAATACACTTGAAGACCATATTTTTGAATTCTTGAGATTTTTTGTAGCAGTTTTAAAGATAATTCTAAAACAAATTTCTATTTCATAAAAAAATACTCCCCTAATTAATTATCAAGCAGATATTCTTTTTTGAGAATTTTGATATACCTACCTAAATAAAAATTCAAGTGAGTAGTTTTTGAGTTGTATAGGTTTGTGTATACTGCTCGCGGAAACAATGCAAAAGCAATTTCCGCGGCCGCGTCGTTGTCGGTTAAAACTGAAAACAAAAAAAATGGTTTGTGTATACTAAGGATAAAATGTCTATGGTAATGGGTTAACTAGATATAGGGGCTTAGACGATTTTAAAAAGTTAATAATTAATACCTACTTATTGATCTATTTGCAATATCAATAATTTTTAAAAATAATCAAAAGTAATAATTGCATAATATAATAAATATTAAATACTAAATCTAGTATTACATATATTGTTATAATTAATATTTTTATAAAACCATTTTTAAGGATTATTATCCTTAGTATAAACATTTTAATAACTGAGAAACTACTCATTAGAATTTTCTCATTTGAATAAATGGACTATTAAAAGGAAAATGGGGTGAGCATGCTGAAAAAATCACTCCATATAAGTCCATATTATATTAACGTATCTATAGGTGGGTACTTATTTGATGGTACTGTACTATCTATGGTAAATTACTTTGGATTGGTTATAAAAACAAATTATGGGTTATTAATTAATTTGTTGTAGACTGAACAAAATCCTAAACGCAAGTTACCGATAAACATGGCAACGTTCTTATCCACGTTGTTTATGACGGACAACGAGACCGGCCCTAGGGGCCCGTAATGCGCGTTGGCCTTGGCCAACCAACCCTTGTTGAGGAAACCGTTTGATTTCGTGCCGACCTCCATGTCTAATATCTTGACGGGTATACTGTTGTCTATGCCCACTGTGCTATGTGAGTGTACGACGAACCGGACGCCTGCCAGTTCTGACGACCACGTGCCTCCAAAATCCCAAACAGACGTCGCGGGCACCTGTTGTGCCACTTGTGCAGCTGTGAACATCGACGACACACGCCGAATTTGTACGGTACAATTATGTTTGCAATATAGATGGTAACATGTATTAAATGTATAGAATGGACAGGCTAGAGAGCATTAATGTACAGACAGATAGGTTTATGCCTTTATATTGTACGTACCTATATTAAGGGTCTCTATAGGACTGGCCAATAAACAAATATTGATAAATATAATAAATACGATTTTTATCGATATATTATATTTATTATACATCGTATATATTCATATTATCATAAGTACTGCAGTACCTACTCATATATTATATATCATGGAGTACATATGGTGTGCTGAAATAATATCAATAAAAAAATATGGCTAATTGAGAACTGGCCATTGAATAATCTTGGAGTAAAATCACCTATTACAAATATTATAGAGGATAATATTGTTGAGAGTTCACACTTAGGTTTTATAATTGATTGTTGGTTGACTTAGTATTCGACTTTTTATGAATTTAAATGGATATTAAATTGTTTTGGTACAATATTTTGACAGATCGATTAGCCATACCCTCAAAAACATTGTGCTCTATAATTTTTGTAATAGGTTTATTATCAAAAACATAAAAAAATTATTTTTCGTGAATGCCTATTTTGTCGCTCGTATTTTGTTTAACATTGAAAACTGTAATTTTATTTTTAAGAATAATTAAAATAAATTGTATAAGTGTGTGAGCTTAGCCGTAGGTACGTGGTCGTACCTATAGATTTTCGTGAGAAGCTAATTTTGTGTGGAATCTTGATTATAAAAAAATATATAATGTTTATTTTTATATATAGGTACATCTGTACCTATATATTATACTAGCTTTTACCTGTGCTAACTTACAGTAGTAATTGTTATACTTAAATGTGACCTACACCACAATACATCCCTCTCAAATATCAAATCACTCGATTCCGTGGTAGTTGTTTATTCACAATGTATCTATTTATGATTTACAATAATATGTTGTTTACATATTATGTTTTTCAGAAATGCAAATGATCGGTTACAAAATTAACGAAAAACTATAATGTATTCTTGTTTTGGTGATTTTATTAGTAACACATTTTATATTTTAATATTAGCAGTGTTGTCCCGACTTGTCCGTCGTCTTTAATTTAATTGACATAAAAATCATTATTTTTGTTTTTATTACTGTAAAATCTAATAAAATTGGCATGGTTTATGAACGCAATACTATGGTGATACCTCTATACTTTATATATTATGCCATTTATTGACAACAAAATTGAGTTCAACCAATCATTCTCAATATATTCGTATTAGGCTTGTACTAAAATGTTGAGTAGGTACATCTAAACTCTAAACAACATTTTATCAACACATAGTCATTGTTAAGAATATATTATGTCTACATATAATGGAATTAGAATATCATTGTATACTTTAACTTTTCAACAATATATTAAAATTACAGTATAGTAATTTCAGTCTACTTTGATATTTGCATAATATGTTGAATAATAAGATATAATAATTAATATGTCCGATGGGCACGAATTTAATTTATTTAAATAACAATTGTATTATTGACAAAAGGTTGAATGACATCAGTGAAGCAATGATCCCACCAACATTAGGAAATCAAATAAATATGCATTAAATAATAGTAATTTGGTATATTATGTACATAATATTATCATTAATTTTAATGGCAGTTATTGTTCTGTTCCAGTAATTGTTTTTTGCTATTTTTGTTTATTTATTTCAGTATAGTTCAATAACATTATATTTTACAACTAGGTAAATTACTCGGTGTTGCCCAGAAAAAAATTGTGGTTGTTCAACTCTTTTTGGGTGTATAACACACTTAAGCAATGTCTTTTTAACTGTAAATTATATTATATTTTAATTTATAACTATCCCGACCGGTGTTGTCCATGAGATTCGCTTGTGATTATGCGAGCAGTATGTTATCAAGTAAGCAATCTACCAAGGCCATATACAGAAAGTTTTTTCGGGGGGAGGGGGGTCCAAAACATGTATATTGTAATTTTATTGAATTTAGGTTTTGATATTTGGTTAAAAATAAGACATATTGAAGAAATATGTGGTGCGTACGTATATAAGTGTATAATTTAACTCTTAATTATCGAAGTTATACCAAGTTTGTCATTTTTACTTAATTCAACCTACGGCGAATTAATACAATCTATTGATACAAAATCCTAACCTAACCTAACCTAACCTAACCGTACTAAAATCTGATGAATAATAGTATTATTTTATAACCACTAGCAACCATTTATAAACAAGACTTTCCATCGTAAATCTCAAAATACCCGTTTGAGAACCTCCCCGAGTTGGGCCTCTTATATACCATTTTTTGCGACTAAATTTTCTTCCCCAAGGTGTAATCTATTTCTGCACCAAATTGCATCGCAATCAAACTAAGGGCTTAGAGATGCATAAAGGACAGACAGACAAACATTCATTATAATATATAGATAAGGTGTATATTAAAATAATAATAAGAGCTGATACGTTATGCTAACCGAGCTTAGCTCGTATCGAGTATATGGAGTTCCTGGTTGAATATACATCGTTTACAATAAATTTATTGAATTTATCTTTTTATTTGTAATTGTTTTGTGTACGTAATCACCATTCATCGCTGTTCATTATTTACATTATTAAATAAATAAATAATGATCATGATAACGTTTTGATTTAAAAAAAATGCTACATTGAATCATTAACCTACATATCTAATTCATATATTATTATTATTATATAAAGTAATATGATATATGAATTTTCAATGTGTATTTAATTACTAATCAACCATCCATTCATAACTGACTACACTATAGTAAATAGTAATATTGTTATTATAATCTTACGAATGATTGTAATTAGTTGCGATATATAAACACAATAAGCTAATATAAACTATAAATTATATTGATAAGCTTTTAATATTCGATACCGTTTTTCTAATAAATTCTAATAATTAAATTACTAGGTAAATATTATAATCGACATGTGCTTGTCGAATATTTAATATAATAATATATTTATTGTTTAATAACCAGAACACCGCATATATTTATATAATTATAATTTATATCGACTAATATGATATATAATGAATTCATAATTGTAATATTAATTTTGTTACGTAATAGATGTATTATACCTACGTATTAAATTATTTTATTTCATTTAAAATCATAACACATTTTTTAATTTCAGACAGGATACAGTATTATTGGTTATTTTGTTGTCATATTACATTACGTGTTGTTATAAGTACTAGGTATTACCAGTGGGGTCCGCAGGGGGGCTAACGGGCTGAAGCCCCCCCCCCCATTGCACGTATTATTATTACTTTCAAAAAAAAAAATATTTATCAAGTTTCAACTGTCAACTATATAGTAAGCAAGATATACATTTCATAAATATCTTACCAGAATGAATTCATTTTTGAAAAAACATTGTATTTGCATACCAATTTTCTTAAAATTATCTGTAATTTTTCGGTAAAAGTATGAACTACTTGTATGAAACAAACACCTTGTATTAAATTTTCTAGTCTATAGGCTTATACACATTTAATATTTTATACATTTTGAACTACAAATAAACTGTTGTTTCGACGAAATTTGAACTTTAAATGCTTATAAAAAATAACCATGATGCCTATGTATCGTTAATATTTTAGTTATAATAAAAATTTACGTATTAAATTTTTAAACTTTTTGACCGGATAAATCATTTTTTATTGACATTTATAGAAAAAAAAAATTTTAATTAATCAAATACAATCCAAGTGAGGATGGTAATGGTATAACCAAGCTGGTAACGAAACAATTTTAATAACCTCCTAAAAGTACCAACTATATCCAATTTGCTTCCAAAAACACACACCGGGCATCGAAGTTTATGATCAGAGCATTTTTTCTACCAGAAAAGTTGAGAAGTTGCAAACATTTTAAAATACCTCAAATAAACGTCTGAAATTATTAGACTGGACAAAATAAAATTGTAACTAAATTTCAAGCCCTCCCCCCATTGAAAAATCCTGCGTACGCCACTGGGTATTACTAATCTCACTTAAATGCAATTTTTTTAATAAAATAATTTATTTTTACTTTAATATTAAATCATTATTTATTGACGTCTTTTAGATTTAAATTGTTATTCTTAAACCATAGCAAATTATTATCTACATTACCTACGTACATTTTGGAGTAGGTTGTAGGTACTTTTCATCAAAAGTGTGATCACAGTTCAATTGAAAAATAAAATCCCATTGTTTATTATTATGTACAACTATAACCGCTATATTTCTCTACCTACTCAAAAACTAAATTTTGTATTTTATATTCTCTTACTTTTACCTGACTCCCCATTTTTTATTTTGAATCCATTTCGAATACGTTTAGATGATCTTAACTTATTTTTAGTACATAGCTCTGGCTTTTTAAAAATAAGATTTTTTTTTGATACAATATGACCAACTATATTCGATTCTATTTTTGTTTTTTTTTGTTTATCATTAAAATGTGTTGAATTATTGATGTCTTTATTTGGGATCTGTAATGAAAAAATAATTGTTTGATTAATACATATATATTTAATTCAAAACACAATATTTATTACAACATAATATGAAGAAATTATATCTTTAGTAATAACAGTTTCCACGCACAGCAATAATTTGTAGACAAAAACAAACAGATAGCTACGACTTATGAAAGTATAACTTATCATGGTCTTGAAATATTTTAGCAAATACTATTAAAAAAAAAATTATTATACACTGTATATAGTGGACATTTTCTATGACAACCTATTGTAGAATAAAAAAAAATGAATGTTTTTAAACCTAATGTATTTTATGTTACTACTTGTTATTTAAGTAGGTATGTACTCACAAAATAAATATAAATAGGTGTAGCCAAGAGTCAATGATTGGGTTTTGAGCACTCGTCTTGGTCGTACGAGTTATATCCATCATTCAAAGAAAAAAAAGAAAAATAATTTAACCTAGTGATCATGTTATTAATTTTTACGCATTTTTATTAACTTCTTGGAAATTAAAAAAACTTTAGGTAAGTACCTATTATTACTTATGTGTTTAATTTTTGAAAAAAAACATTCAGAAATCATAAAAATAATGACAAAACCTATGGTGAATAATGATAATAATAATGGTGATTCGTTTTTAATATGAAGTTTATTTAGTGTTGGCCCTTTCAACGTCGGTTGAGTAGATTTTATGGAAAAGGGTAAAAACGGTCTGTAAACACAATATTAATTTATTAATAATTACCTATATTATACGAATTACGATTTGCTATATTATGTATATAAGTAAGTATATATTATGGAACATATTTGAATAATTTAATTTTACTACCTACTTAAAATTATTATATGGATTCTTTTTTATAAACGATTTTAGGATATATTATGTTTGTAAACACAACAAACTTAGTTCATATTGAGTTTAATCTATAATTTCTGAATGATAAATAATTTATAAATGTATATGCTTAAAAATAGATAATTAACATCATAATAAATTGTATAATAGATTAATACTAAGGTACTAATAATGAGCTTTTAATACATATAGTAATTTACTATTTAGGTACCTATTGGTTATTACTTAAATTAGTTTGTCATTCGTATATTAATATATCATACTACCATAATTGGTATAATTTGTATTATTTATTCCTGGTTATATAATAATTCCACTAAATCAAATTGTCAACGTGTCTTAACTAATCTATTTATATAAAACTGAAATCAAGCAAAAGAGGAAATCTTTGTTACGGTATGGCTTCGAAACTTCTTATCCAATTGTCATGCAGTTTTTTTTAAATGAAAGAGGATATCACGGAGCAGGTTTTAGGCATAAATAAAGTCCGATAATGTTAGTCAATAATTAGTTATCTATACATATAAAATCCAAATACCACTGACTCACTGATCGCTGTATCTCAAAAACTACTCAACGTACGGACTTGAAATTTGGAATAGAGGTTCTTCTCATATTTTCACCGTGCAATAAGAAAGGATTTTCAAAAATGTTGCGTTTTAGTGGAGTAATTAACGATTATAATTATTCACTGCTAATACGTGATAAAATTTCTATCGTGAATCTCAAAATTCCTGTTTGAGCACCTACCGGGATGATCACTTCCCTTTTTAAATTAACCTATGCCACTCACAAAGAATGTGGCTTTGTATTGGTGAAAGAATTTTCGAAATCGGTTCAGTAGTTTCGGAGTTTATCCCAAACATACAAACAAACGCTATCATTTTATAGTATAGATAAAAATGAATATTTGTGTGTAGATTAGACCTCTGGGAAGAAGATGGGCTAATTTAAAAAGTGTTAAATTTGTTTTTTTTTATTCATCGGATTTTAGTACGGTTGCGTTAGGCTTTTGTATTAATTGATCATATTAATCCTCCGAAGGTGGAATTAAGTAAAAATGACAAGCTTTGTACAATTTTGATACTTTAGAGTTAAATCATACACTTACGTACAAACAGCACGGGGTCCGCGATCTACCGCAGGTAGATTGCCTACCTGATAATATACTGCTGCGAAACAGAATTTTTATTCCGGGCAACAGAAAAGTTAAGATAAATTTTGAACACCATACACCATACACCGAATATTAAATAACGAATTGAACAAAGTTTGAGTCATATATAATTGGTACATTTAACGTACAACGAAGTGCCAGCGGGATCAGCTAGTAATATTATAAACAAATAAACAAGTTCTGAAAGTAGTGTACAAAGTGTAGGTATATACTTAAATAGTATATAAGAGAAATATAATTTACTTAAAATCAAGTTTAGATGTATAAACACATTTAGTCAGATCAATCAAAAATTATTATTACTATCCGTGGTTAAAAGTACGTTGATCTTAACATATTCCAGCAGACATTATATTATATGCAAACTTGTTCCGTAAGCAGGAAGTTTTCAAGGTTCCGTGTAAAATATGATGCTAAACAAAAAGTCGGCACCCTTGGATAGGTACTTGTTACATACAATTTTGAATGTGCCATTATATCAGTGGATTTAAATTATATTATAATATATAAGAATAATATATCAAAACCTGCTTATCTGAAACCAGTGTTAAAAAATATTAAAAGTCATGAATAAAATATTAAACATATATGGATTATTATTTATTATATGGATCAACAGTCAATTTTGAAAGAAAAAACTCTTATACTGCACACTATTATTACAGTACCTATATGGGCTTAACATCAAAACTAAACAAAATAAAATACATTTCATATTGAAGTCAAATATTTGAAAGTTCAATCGTATCGGTATTTTTCTATTAGTAGATAGGTATTATCAAATATTAAAATAATTATGTCTTCGTCGTTGTTATCTAATGAGTTAGTAGCAAGTATATAGTCACTAAATCACTCTTACTGAATTTATTATTATTTACAATCCAAACATAGTGTTTTTTTTTCCAGGATTAATATACTGCATGTGCAATCGTATACAAATAATAGTGTGTACTAGTATCGGATGCGACAAAAACTGCAGCGTATTCAATGAATATAATGTTATGTATTTACCAAAACATTAGCATAATATATTTTTATATTGTGGCACAACAAATAATAAATGAGAGTAAAACTCAACCACCGGAAAAACGGTCGACGTTTAATAAACATATATGTCCTACATTTTTTCAAATAACGTTTTAATTGCAGTGTAAACACAATGCAACCATATTATTATAATATTATGTATTACGTGTCCAAAAAATATATAGATAGATTACGTGAACGCACGACAAACAAAACACACATAACGCATAACAACAGAAATGCAATGTGGTAATATTCGTTAAGTAATAATAATAACACTGTTTACTGTTCATTAAAAAAAAATCTTCCCAGTGCAGAGTCACAAATGGTTGCTCATCAACAGCCTCCAACAATGGTTCTGGAAAAACTACGCTCTGTTCCTACGACAGATTATTTTTAAGTGCACATTTTCACTTTTATTTTCCTTCCCGTGTGCGACATCCGCATATTGTCTCGTGCGCCATATATATACCGATGTGTTTACCTATTTTCGAGACATTACGATTTTCAACGCTCACGTCGCTGAATAATAATATTCGTCATTTTCACTGCAGCTCTGCAATGGTAAACAAAAACAAACACGTGTTTTCGGCTCTTGAAATTTCCGCACGTTTATCTCGACATTGTTTTTCCAGGTGTTCAAATCGGTCGTATACGTTTTGGCGTCTATTCAACTGGTTGTTTGTGCGCTGCCCAACTCGTTTGAAATGCCATCCAAGTAAGTTTATTAATCCTACCAAGTACCAGCTATTAAGAAATGACGTATTGCTTTAAATGTGTTTGAACGATAAATGTAAAATTTTATTTTTTAATCGTTCAATAAATTATACATCCATAAATTACCTACTGACACAGTGGCTACTGAATATTCATTATTAAATAATTATACTTTTAGTTTCTATACACTGAAATGTAGGCATAGCTCAGGAATATTTGTGTTAAAAATGTCAATTTATAACCATTTAATTATCAGGATACTATATTATATTTACCTGGATTAATACACTTTTTTCTACAAGCATATTATCTACATTTTAACTATTTGCATCAGTAACAAATACATCGTGAAAATCGGGAAAGAGATAATTCAGAAGCTTTATACCAAGCCAACCCTTATGTTACCACCATCAAATATTTCAGCACTTATATAAAATAAACTACAATCTAATAATCACACATACCTACTCCGATACTCGTACCTTAGTACTTACAAATTTTTTTAAGTTCTACCACATTGTTACTATAGTCGTTTATAGTATTATACAGGGTACACCCTTTATTTAAAACTATAATAATATGAATAAATACTGAAATGCATTATTATGATATTTATATTTACTGAAATAACATAGTGATCAATGTTTTATGTGCGATTACCTACCGACGCGTATTATTTAAAAAAAAAATGTATTTATATTTTTTTCAAACGCGTACAATGTAATTAATTTAAATCTTAACCGAACGTTTACCTAATACTTATTATATATTACAGTTTTCATTATACAATATTTTTTTTTTTTTTTTTGAGGCTTCGACCACTGAGGTCATTAGTCTGTAAGGTTGGTAGGGATTGGTATAAGTACGGTCGGTTAGGAACACGTGTATGTGTGGCAAGGTTTTTGCGCACTACGCACCCGGGTGGTCACCCATCCAAGAACTAGTGGCAACGGTTGTTGCTTACTCTCAATCACGTCGCGCCGCGCCGATCCACATTTACCAATATTATATTGTCTATGTTCTTATTACCTACCTATATAATAATGTCCGCGATTAAATTAAATTATTCCTTCAATATTGTATATTTGTACGATATTTGACGTTTGCTTTCTAACTATATAGTGGAGTGCTACCGAATCCTGTAACGTATTTCGAAGGCGTACAAAACGAAAACAAAACAAATGTTGGACGCTCACACGAGGCTAGATTTGGATACATACCGTCATCTTTTGGTGGATCATCAACTGGAATGGGCGTAAGTATAAACAGATATTTATTTACCTATTAAATATAGGTATACATTACAATGCATGCTGCAGTATAGTATTATTAATATGTATTCATTAAATTTATAACGTCTAAAAAAATTTGTCAATCAACGGATTTAGAACTAGATATGGCAGTATCTTTTTTTATAATTTTAGGGTCATTTTAAATATATTATATAAGTTGTGTTTGTATGCAGAGTACCTAATATTGTTGTGAATTACGAAGAACAAGCAAATGAGTTTTTCTGGTAGACGAGGAGGAACAAATAATATACTGCATACAAGTCATGTTACATAAGCAATTAATAATTTATATTAAAATAAAATTGTTTGTTTAAGGGTTATCAAGGTAATTCGGTCAGTAGCTATGGATCCAACAAAATTGATATAGGAGGTCTGGTTGTTGGCGCTGTCGTCGGGCTTGGAATTTTAATTTTCATCCCGAAAATTCTTTACTTACTATTTTCGACAACAAATCTTTTTGGTGCTCATCCAGTGGGCACCGGTTACACAGGATATGGAAGGAGTGAGTTAAAACAGTAATTTATTCATCCATAATTATTACAAATATTAAATAAATCGTACGTATATTGTTTTTACATTTTTCTTCGATGTCATAGCGATTTTGAAAGATATCTGCCAATTATTCAATTTATTATACGTACTCGTCGTACACGTAGTATTTTATTCACGATTTACTTTTTCTCAGCCTTGGTTTATTCAAATTAATTTGTTATACATTTTTAATTATTTTTTTATATTTATTGTATACGTTTTCATTATTTTTTTTAATGACTATTACTCATTAGTTATTATTAACCTATAACAATGTCTCAGAAAATTACTTTAGCCTACTTAGTTGGAGGTTTAAACAAAGTGGATAGGTACGTAAACTAATACTGATATGATTCAATGCATTGTTCTTTATTTTTTACATGTTTGTTGTTATATAAATATGGCATAAAAGGTAAAAATGTCTGTTAACACTTATAGGTGAGGATCTAATGTCCGGTTTAAATGGTATAGTCACAAAGTTTGAAGAGTCCATGTCCAAATATAATATAAATACAACAGAATGTATGCAAAAAGCACTGTGCACTTATATACAGTCCACGGAACAAGTTAAAGAAAAATCTGGAATTAACAATTTTGTAGACACTTCAATTAATACTTTAACACAGTATGTAATGTTTATTTTATCTTAAGTTATAATAAATGAATAAAAAACGTGTTCTTTCAATAATTTATTGTAAAACCTGTCTTAGAAACTCTGTAATGAATTTTATGATTGATGGTTCGAGATTCAAAGCAGCTCTTGAAGCCGGGAAGAATGGAGTGTGTACGACTGCCTACAGACAATGTCCATTCGACCAAAACAGCATTTATATGTTCTTAAGACAAATTTCAACAAAAAGTAAATCATAAGTAAATTTTGTTGTAACATTGCATATAATAATTGTATCTATATAATTTTAATTAAGTCCGTAGGTACTTTTTAAAGTATACTGGAAAATACATTATAGTTTATTATAAAATACTATAAATATTTAACTTAATTTATTTAATTTACTAATAACCTATACGCACCATACATTATAATAATCACACAAACATTTGTACCTAAATTTGAAAGTCCTACGATAACTATAACAACAAATAACTATTAAAATCTACTCTTGTGTTATTTTTCAATTTTTATTACTTCATTTTTCGATTTTATTATTAGATATAATTTTTTACTATTTTATGCAGGTAATTGTTTAGTACCTACATATATTCATTATATTAACTAAATAGTATTATACAATATAATAATTAATTAAAATATAATATTAGTAAATATATATAATATACCATATTTATAATTATATATTTTTTTATTTCCTATTAATTTTATAACTACATACGGATTAGGCAACTTAAACTACTTTATTTATTTATTTTTAACAAAAATAATGGATATTAATTTATTAATAAAACTATATATATTCATACTGATTACTACATTACTACAAATAAATTTAAAATTATAAAATAAAAGTAATAGGTATTTTATTATTATGAATCTGTAAGAGGAAAACGATGAAGGGGCCTCTCATTGATTCTCCTTAAATCAATGCCATAGCGAGGCCCCTTAAAACTATTTTTCGGTAAAAACGTGTAGTTTTTAGCTACAAAATAATTATTAAATTTTAAATTTTATACATTTTGTCAAAACATCGAAAATTTGCAAATTATTTTGTATTGTTACAAATTTATAAAATTTTCTGTTTTTATAGCTGAGGATTGAAAATTTGAAACAAAGTATCTCATGACATTCTAGTATTCTACACGAAAGCGACGTACTTAAAATGCCTAACTATAACGCCGTATTAACGTAGTATAATCATTGAAGTATAATAATATCATTATAATAATATAATATTTTGAGATCGGAGAAATAGAATTATTGTCTACAACTAGTACAACTACACTGTACGATATACCAATTATGAGCTTATGAATATATTATTTTGATTTTACAAATTACTAATTTGTGTATACTATATCTATCTACTGCACGTAATAACATTATTATAATTTATACGGTTAATGTTGAGTTGTCGATCATCAAAATTCAAATGGAACGAGGAAAAAAATTGTTACATATTAGGTAACTAGACAACTAGTATTAGGTTATTATGTCGTTATAAAATTTTAAATGTTTAAACTGAATATACACGACTGCAGGTATCTATAAACTTATAAATAATTTAATAGCGTGCGAGTGCGTAATACGTTTTATTTCTAACGTTTGTTATTTAATTGTATAGGTAGGTATTACCTATATAGAGACGCACTCTATAGCGGCCCGATAATAAATAATCGGGCGAAGGGAAATATCGAATGTAGTACAACGAGAAAAGAAGAATACATGACGTATGTATAGGCATAATAATATGTACGTGTGTTCGACCATGAGTAAATGGGGCCTTTGCTTTTATTTACTTTTTATTTTATTTTTCATCAAAGGCAATCGGGCGCACTCATCCGTTACTGCAGCAGATATCTTTTGAAACAAATATTATAAAGCTTCCTACTGGATAATATTATTGTGCTTTTACCCAAATAACGACATGTGGGGAGTAGTGGAATTAATGCGCTACGGTGGCTGGGCGACGGACGAAGGGAGAGAACTAGACGACCAGCAACGAACTGATATAAGGTCCAGTAAACGTCTTTATTTGCGCACCGGTGAAACATTCTTTAGAATTTCTCTACAAGGGAAATCTATGAACCATAAATATTAAATAGGTTTTTGTCAAAAAGTAACCATAACAACAAAGAACTTGCAAAAAATCTTAAATCTATAGCCCAAAAACATATTTGTTAAAAAAATTAAAATAACAGTTAAAATGAAACTTTATACAAAAAATATTTTTCATAAAAGGGAGAAAAATTAAAAATTAAACAATTAATAATAAATAATAACATGAATTGTTTTTGTAATAAACTTATATCACAGAACAATAGTTTAAAAGGTGTTCCTAGGGTATATTATTATAGGTCGTATATAAAAATATATTAAGAAAAATCAAAAAATCAATTGCTAATAAATCAGAATCCACAATTATATTTTTAAATGTTGTTTTGTGACACAGACTGACTTATTTGATAAAATAACCAAACTATATTACACAGGGAAATTCACTTTTACAATTTTATTAAAGAACAATAAGTAAAAATTAGTTATAATAAATTTGTAATGTACGACTTTCTGATTAGAGTAATAATCTATAACATAATATCAGTGGAGTAAACAGGAATTTTGATTGGGGGGCGGGATATATATATACAAATTTTTTAAGATACATCACAATGTATAGTGGCTCCCACACTAATATTATGTATAAAAAAGTGGACAAGTAGGTATTGATCTATTATACAGAAGGTGTAACAAAATGTAAAAAAACGATGAAAACTTCTATTAATAGATCAAAATGAATCAAAATATTTTTAAATTTTCATGTATATAAAATAATAAAATAAAATATTTTTCAAGTACCTATGGTTATTAGTTTTTGAATTACAACAAAATGAGAAAAATCCTATGAAATTTTGTTAATTTACAGGTATAATATCAATATTAATATAATAATATCCAACGTCTAACTTCAGAAGCACATAATAAAAAATTTTAGATTTACGTTCAACTTTTTTTTTTAATTTCCACTAACATCAACTTTTGAGAAACCTAGTATTAGATTTTTAAGTTTTTTGACCATGCAAAAACATTTTTATGAGTAATAATTTTAAAAAAAACCAATAAAAATCTAAATTTGTTCTGCCTATAGCAGATAAAAGAGTCAACATTTTTTTTAAATGTTACTATGTATAAAATATGGTAATATACACATTCGATGATAAATAAGAAAATTTTTTAGAAGTTTTGCGAAAAAATCTGTTTTTCTTATTTTTTTTCCCTGAATTATGTAAACTTATGAGAACTTTTCACTTTTGCTAAACATTTTTCACTTTTGGTCAACTTTTCCCCAAAATACCATCTAGATTCACATTACCACCAGAACATATGCTGAAGTAGAAAAGGTGCCCCAAAAGTTGATAAATTAACAGACATCAATGTAAAATCAATACAATCATCGCTTCGCTTAGAATCTAAAAAATGGTCCCCCGATGGGGGGATCCATCCCCCATATCACCCGTGTCTACGCCCATGTATAATATTATATGATTAGACCCCTAATACTGAAATATAAGTAACATAAAAACGTCACCTAAAGTTACCTAAAAACGAAAATAATTATTAAATTCAGGACTTTTTTTACCTTATTTTTATTCGTTGGACTTTTTCGGGGTACTTTTAGGTAGAATATCTTTCTTAATAGCTAAATACGTTTAAAAATAAACATACACACATATTTTTTATATTTATTCAAAAAATTAGACAGATTTTGTAAAATAATTTCTAATTGTTTTATTTACAAATTTCATATAATAAGAACACACGATAGCGCTGTTTAACAGTGTAATAAAGTATATAACACAATATATTATAATAATAGTATACAATATAATAATACATAATATCTAATATTAAAAAATATATTATTAGTTATCACAAAGCTTACAATTATAAGTAGTTTGGAAAACAACATCCACAACAGCAAACAAAGTCCAGCAGTTTTTTTACCGAGTCACAAAACCCTTTGGGTGGATTGGGTATCATCACTGTGATGGTCTCTTCCGAAAAATGTACGTGTTTTTTACCATCATTCTTTCGAATGGCGAACGCTGAGTCATCTTCAATGTCTACCACTGTTACGTCTTCGTTTTCTGCACTGTCTGTAACAATGAAAACACAATTAACAGAATATAGTGATGACTCGAAGACCACACTTCCCCGCATAGAGATCGTAATAAAAATCAAAAGTTCGAAACGAAACGTTCGAATACGCATTAGACATCTGAAAATGTTCCAACCGGACTAGCTAGCTATATACCTACCAACTGAGTTAAGAAAACGTCAACGGTCACACATATTATAGTTATCGAGTTCAATGTCAAATGGAAGTTTTTATAATCCGGTACTTGCAGCATGTATTTAATGAAAAGAAAACTACTATATACATATTATTAACATAACGTTTAAATCCTCGTTAATATTATATGTCTTCAGCAACATACTTAGTGAATTACATATATATTTCATAGATATATATGTTTTTAATAGGTTTTGCAAATCAAATAATGAGTTTTAAATATTGTATAATCCAGGTTTAACTAAAACAATGTCGAGCAGAAAAACAAAGCTAAAATGTACAGTTATAGGTACTTATTATGATTTATTTGTTTATTTATTAAGCCAATATTTGCAAGAGCAAAACAGCAAAATTTCGATATTTGTATGTAGGTATGAATGCGTGTACCTATCCCTTATAATATAGGTACTTATTCATTCCCTTAGGTACAGATTGTATATTTCTTGTGAAAATAAAACCATATAACAGGAATAGTAAAGTCTGCACACGACGGCCATCGAGCGATAAAAATGATTTTTTTCATATTTCAAACTTGAAATTCTCACCCTTTTTTGAAATATTGAGAAATATATTTTTTAATTTGTTTTTAAAGTTATGTTTTTTGATATGCTTCATACCAGATCATGATATAAAGAAGATATTATAGATAATTAGTATGTAATTTGTATAATTTACCATGTAATAAATATTTCTATAATATTTTTCATGAACATTTAACTAAGTAGAGGTGTTTTTAATATAGTTTTAAATAAAAATTTGTTTTTTTTTATCTTTCTTTAAAATGAAATATTTTATGAAAGTTTCGTGAAATATTTCAAAAAAATAAATATCAGAGCCCTATGGGAAGGTGATATGAAAATGATGACTTGTTTCGGAAATTGAAAAATGTATGACAACAACATTTTTTTCATCAAATAATCGATAAACCCTTATTTTTTCCCCGAATCGTAAAATGGAATTTCTGTGTTGTACGGTATCGGGTAAAGGAAAGGAGACAATGATCTAAAAGTTTTCAAATTTCCTGTCATAAACGTAAATATACACGTGAATTGATGAGTATAGGGACCTACTTGTCAAACGATAACTTAGCACCCGTTACTAAAAATAATATCATAATTGTAGAATTATAGATACCTAATTTTGTCATTTCGTGTTGCTGATTGTTAGAGTGTTATTATAATATATATCCATTTAAACTTAGTGTTTCAATTATTGAAAAATTACCAACGCCGATATGAATAATTTGAATGGCGTGCGGTAGGTAAGTCGGTCGTCGCGGAATTCAACGTTTTATTACATGATTTGTGTTACACTTACATAGATTTTATGTTTTTTAATTTGATTATTCGTTATACTCGTGATTGGCTTGGACTGGGTCAACCATCAACCAGATAACTAACAAGATAAAGAAGCACTATAAATGATATTTAAATACGAACCATTCAAGCAACAGGTTTACAATATTGGATACGACGGTCTTCGCAAATCCAACGCGTATCTATATAAATAGTTCAAACAAATATTGTATGAGCTTATTTAATGCGTTGTCTGTGTAAGTACATTATGAAATTTATATGCAAACGATATTGTTATCAAATTAAACAAATATAATTATACGTAGATACATACTTTTGCATTATAAGTAAAAGTTTATGATTTAATGTTTTATTAGTAAGATATAGTGGGTACATATTATTCATAATATTAGATCTACCTACTCTATGTCAGAAACTATGATTTTTGACGTGAAACAGTTCAAATCACAACTCACAACTCCAAGTAAAGTTGTGACTTGCGAGTGTCATATTCAAACGAATGTAATATTCTATTTGAAAAATAACATCATGTTGAATAGAATCATTAATATAGTAAATGTTTATAATATGTTCAAATAAATAGTATATATTAGATAAATATTATTTTAAACTTTTTCTAATAGTATAGTTTATACAGATATAAAAACAATAATGTAATCTTCAACTAATAATTACATATCAATTGTATTTTTTTACATAACAATATAATATTATGTTAGTTTTGTAATTATTATAATAGTTATAAGTTTATAACCTATATTGGATACTATTGTTACTGAATATAATATATCATATTTCACAACTTCGTTAACCTAATATGATAATATATTATATTCATTCCGAATTTGTACGTACCTACTACCTGGTGATAGTTAAGACCACTGAACGATAAAGTTATTTTTGTTTTTTACGTAGAAGTTAACGCGTGACAAAAGATATAATAAAAAAAAAAAAAAAAACGATGCCATATTATAATCAATTTTAGTGTACATGGAAATTGATGTCGATGATTATACCCAGCACCATTATTATTGTTCCTATGTGTGATATAATATCTGTGGATTTGCGATAAGGATATTCTTTTGACCATGAAACTGGCTATAGTATATTCAAACCGATTCGACACGCGACATATTCGTATAGGTAGTAATTTGTTTTCTATAATAAGGCTCAAATACGGTCTCCAATATGCGTGTGTTGGGTACAAAATATATAATTACATAAACAGGACATTAGTATTCGTAACCTGCAGGATCGCGAGCTTGGTATTTTAACATGACATTGCACATTTTAATTTAAAAATGAATTTTAATTGCTCCTAAAGTTTTAAAACTTCGTATCAGACGACGTTGGCATACATGTTATTTTTTTATTAAATCGTCTAAACTCTGAATTCACATTTGGCATTGGGATAGGTTTCGTTGTAAATAATCAATTTTTCAACTGAATAACGAAGCAATACCATCGTATTAATTACTAAATAGTAGATTCACGACGAAACGACAAGAAACCAATATTTCGCCCATTTAGTTAGGTACAAAATATTAGGACATTTATTATGACGTATATCAATCAATCAAATATCGATACCTTGTTGCGTGACTGTGAACATATTATAAATTGATCGACGCGCAGTTTTTAAATTTATCAAATCCGGAACGTAGGTGTAGTACTTATCTAGCTAGAGTAAATCGATAGGATTTTTGAAAAACGGTAAAAGCACAAACTCTATCAATATGGTTGTCATCACAAGCACATCAATAATTATTTTAACAATCTTTGCATGTCGATATTCTATACACCTGACATTTTTACGTCAGTAGACAGTAATAATACAGTTGAAAAATAAGTTTGACTTCACAAAGTTGTTTATGAGATTTATTCAGATTCTTTGTTATACAATCTCAAAGCATAAAAATAACAGTAAGTATATAAATTATAAATAAATGTAAAATATATAATAAAAATTACTACTATGGTTTATGACAATATTACCCACATTATAATAAACAATATAATATTATCACATTCGGTACCGTTTTTGAAACAAAATATAGTACCTATTACTAAACATAAAACTTAGGTGGTGCTAAAATAGTTATGCTAAACCCTCTCCGTCGAAAACCACCCTAAGTTTCATATAAAAAATGTTTAAAGTAAAGTTTAGGAACTATTGAATTTAATTTAATTTTTTCTAATTTTTTTTATAAATCCTCTCAAAATTATTTGTGTATATTGTAAAAATTTTCCTTTACAGACTATAAAATCACTAGATAAAAAATAAAAAAAAGATATAAAAAAATACTATTGTTCATTTTACAAAAGTATTTATTTACTTTTATTTTTTTACTATACTACAAATACACATATAACAATACTAACAATACTAATACAATATTATGTGCCTATATAAGTATATTAAATAAAACAAAAAGTAATAACAAACACATTAAGTACCAACTTATGAACTCAAAACTAAATTTCTTGCTTTTGTACTGTACAGCCTACCTATTTATCTAAAACTGATAGCTTTTGAATTATTTGTAATGTCCCGTTTAATAGGTAGTTAAAATATATAAATCAGTTAACCGTTGTTGTAACGTCTTATGAGTTCGTGTATCGCTGGAAGATTGAAACTTAACAGGAACATTGTGTTAGAAAATTGGAAGTAATTTATACAAGTTAGGGAAAACCTATTTTTGTATGGTATTCTCCAAGCATAACATTCACTGTAAGAATCACTATTATTATTATCAAACCATTCTACAAATCTAAAATAAAATATATCAAAACATAAATGATAAAATGATGAATTTGTGCAATCGGAAAACATATAATATGAAAATTGGATATCTATATGTAAAAATTAAAAATTGTTGCACGAAATTTTGGAGTAGCTAATTCTGATTCTGAAGGTGCTAAATCTAAATACCTTTGATCATTCCTTTAATTTTCACCTATTGATCATATAATATATTATAGATATGTTCGTTCTAATATTACATAGTATTGTATACAAATATAACTCTAAACCAATAATCCAATATGTTTGTTTAATAACTAAGGCCCCTTATTTATCTCAACTCAAACGCTACATACAAATCTAAATTAAAGACAGTACCTATTAAAAAGTGATATTAAGTCCTATTTACGTTATAGTTACCACTACGCAATATCCGATCCAAATCAATGCCCGGCAGTCCTCCTAAAACACTTAAAAGCAAATGGTGTTGTGACTTCCTCCCCTTCTAACTTAACCCTATTCTGAACTCAGGTGTGTTATCAGTAAGTGGATTCTCTACTAAACACACATAGCTAAACTAAATTAACCTAAAGTGAGTGTATACTGTATTATACAACAATAATTGGATAATAAAATATTGCTTAACACCATAAAAAAAAAAATTAAAATTAAAATACAGTAATTGGCGATTTAGAATCTGTACGATTATTTTACTTGTTTTTGAAAACCATACGATCCATACCAATACTGATATAGTATTTATTTCTATCGGAGTAGTCTCGACGTTTTAAAATATCTCAAATTCTAACGGCATTTTGGCGCCACGTACCTATATTTCGCGGGCGATACATGAAATGTTATTTTCACTGTTACGTTGACAGAATATAATATTATCGTTCGTACACCACGGTTGTTCAGAACTCGTACCGCAGTATAACAAAAAAATATATCAACTCATAATATCAACAGATAAGTGTGATTACGCGAGAAAACAAAAAACAAAAAAAATACCTAATAACGAATTGAGATTATATTTTAGAAAAAAATAGTTTACCTGTACTTTTCGTTTTGGGCGGCGTACCCGGCGGCGTCATCACGTATATCCCCCGGGGTCACTCATGTTCCCCTACACGTATATAGCTACGCCATTCCGCGGTGATGTCCGTCACAGTTAAACGTTTTTGCATGAATGAACGACAATCGCTTTTTAGCATTAACAGCACACTATACACGCACACGGACGACACGGGCAGACGCGCGCGCGTTCGCCAAAATGTATTAAAAAATGTAACCGTTGTATTTGCGGGGTTTCCTAGGAAAGGCTAAATCGATATGGTGTGGAAAAAAAAAGCAGACAGCGGAAGACGAGGAGAGAATATAGGGCCGCTGTGAATGTAAATTTTCACCGAATTCAATGCGTTACATCGGCAAACTATGCATATAAACACACGTGACACACATATACGCTATACGTATACATAATATGTATATATAGGTACGCACTGCAAACGACCGCACACAGACACCTGACCCGACAATAGGCCGGGTGATCATTAATTTCACCGACGACGACGACGACGACGACGACGACGACAAACATTAATATCGACGACGATGCATTGCACACGTCGACCCCACCAAAAGTACAGCGGCTGGTATTCCATTATAATTTACACTTAAAAATAAAATAGAAAAAAACCATTGTCTGAAGTCGCAGTGTAGGTAGGTTTTGTGCGAACTCACCTCCACAACAACTGTGCAGCGGCGGCGTCAGATAGGGACGGTACGACGATACATTGACATACACATGTATAGGAGCTAAAGAAGTATTGATAAATAAAGTTTGAAAAAAATAATTAATACACCGAACGTAGGTTAGGTGTATTAGTTATTTTTTCCATACGTTACGTATGTTAGGTACTATTATTATTATTATCATCATTATTATATTATTACTTATATATTACAGGTATCACGCGCGCGTACGACGCTATGTGACGGGTATATATGTATACAGGTAGGTATTGTGGAAGTGTGGTATAGTGATGTTTGCAGGGAATACGACGACGTGACCTGAACAGAAATCAGGAAATTATGTTTGGATTACTTACACAATTTTGTGACTTCCCCGAGAACCGAAGGCTAAGTTAAAATCAACGCTGCATAATGTATAATATAGAGGTATTAAAATATGCGTTGTGTATAATATATATATATATAATAGTGACCACTATTAAATAGGTATATAGGTATATACCCGTATACCATGCCAGAACTAATGGGTGTATCGTGTATCGTGTATGCGCATCGGAGAGCTGAACAGTTGACAGGTGAATTATATCCTCATTTGCGGTCGATATTTATTTTTTTGTTTTGTTCAAACTTTAAAAAGATTCTTATTGGGTAATTGGCGAAACAGTTATCACGCCAATTTATAATTAATTATTTCACTGCATAGTTAACATATTTTCTATTACATGATAATATTATTGTGGCAAGGGCATAATTTATTTTAAAAGTAAAAAAAAATTGTAAAATAACTAAACGATAATTATTATCTTCTGGCATTTAAAAACATACCATGGTGTGAATAACCCCAATATTTAATATATTATATACCATGTAAATTACACATTAAGAATCAATATAATATATAATATATATATATTTTTTTTATCAAATACACAATATAATATTATTATTTTAAGATGAAATCTCATTTATTAATTTAATAGTATAAGCTAAAAATAAAATTTTATTTTTTTATGTGATATTGTAAATAATTGATATTTATCATTAATTAAATTCATAACTCTAAATTAATGTAATATTTTTTATAATTAATTAATAATTATGAATGAATGTATATATTATATAGATTACATGGTGAGCATAATATAAATAAAAGCTATGAGGTTTTATTTAATTATACGCATTAGATTCCATTTTCAAGGTTTTCGTATTTTTTTAAACGGCTATGTTTTATTGATTCATCTAATAGTAGGTACCTACCAGCTACTATATAGTATATATATTTATTTTGCCAACTTTTTTTTTAAATAAAACCACGAATAACATATAGAAACAATGCAGCTAACTACAGAAATGAGAATTGTTTAAGATACTCAAGTAAATTGGTTAAAAAATTTAAAAATGTTTATGAAAATAATTCCATATTTCTATTTCTAATTTTAGATATTTGGAGCTATCGCGATCGGTCTCCTAAATGGATTTATTATCTTTAGTAGTTATTCTATTTGAGTGTACCCACTGCTGGTTAGAACGAAAGGGTTCTATCGTATTAATTTAAAATTATTTAGGAGAACGATTTTAATATTCAACCAGAGACATATTTTTTTTAGTTTCAAAATAGTTTATTTAAATTTATAATTTATTGTATACGTAATTTTTTGTATCCTATGTAATTTATGATGGTTTTTGAATAAAAAAAAAAAAAAATAAATAAATTTAAATATTCATTAAGTTCAATTTATGTACCTAGTGATCTAAGAAATGTCAACTAAAAATAAAATCAAAACAAATTTATTTCTGTTAAGATTAAAAAGGTTCTTTTTTATAGAACCTTTTTGTTCTACTTAAAACAAAATCTTGCTAAATGAAAACTTTGTTTGATCAGTGTGGCCAACATTTAGATAAAAATAATGTCATACGTTTGATAGGTACTCCAACGTTCCATTAATTATTTTACTGAAATTAATTTTGGTCTTAATTTACATAAGTTTAAATTTGTAATACAACAATACAATTACAGTGAATAACATCGAGTATTGACGACGATTTAATACCTATATAATAAATGTAAAAATAGTATGAATGAATAAGCTAAACCCCTAGCTGAAACGTTGCTTAGAAACAAATATTATATATTTCAAAATCAAATTTATTAATTATTGTGTATCACAGGGGTCGCCAAACTTTTACAACAAGTGAACTACATTAAAAAAATTAAGTATCTGGTGATCAACCACTATTTATTTAGGTGGGTGTTTTATTTATATTATTACATGCAGCATAATAATAAATCGTAGGTAAGTACCTGCAGTATCTAATAATACTGTCTCTTCTTTTATTATTTCTCCATAAGAAAAAAGTAGGTACGTTTTTAATCGCTAATGTACTCTACTTTGTATACAATGCACAAAAGTGTGTTTGATTATGCACGCACGATCAACCGATATTGGAATAATTAATCTTTAAAACTTTATTCTTCTAATTATCGACTGGTTGGTGACCCCTGCAGGTGTATGATAATAAAATCTTTCCCAATGCATGTACAAATAGTTTATAATACAATTACATGATATATAGTATTATTATAACTTTGGAAGCATCATTATAATAATAATAGTTTATTCAGTTGAATAACCCGGACCGAAGCTCAATAGTACAGATAGCCTAAGTACAAATAAAAAAGAAATACAATATTACATACAATAAATATCTTACATATATAAAGTTTACGAAAATCTAAACAAGAAAAATAGTATTAAAATTGATAGGCAAACCCAACATTACGTATAAACAATGTTCATGTGAGCATTTAATATCTCCCTTTGCGAAGAAAAGAAAAAATCAACTCTCGTCGAAAGTTTATTGCATAGAGCCATAGCGCTAGGAATAGGTGAGTTTTTTTAAATAGTTTGTGCTATATACAGGAATATAAAACAATGATGTGGAACGGTTATTGATTATTATTGTATGCTGGAATATTAAAGGGGATACAATTTCAAAGATCAGAAGCATCGGTGACACCGTTAATTAACTTGCTGGAATGTTCAGAAAAGACCTAATTTGTGTGTAATCATGATTATTAATGGTAAAATTAAATTTAAAGGCTATGAATTTTAAAATCTGATTTTGAACGCGTTTAATGAAATTGATATCAGTTCTAGTGTATGGATTCCAGATAGGAGCTCTGTATTCGAGAATACATCTAACTAACGCACAATACAGGAGTTTGAATGATCTAAGGTCTTAATAGCTCTAAATTTAGATGAATGGTGATTAATAAATCCTTAAACATTCAACGATTATTTCACAACACACTCAATATGATCACGAAAATTACTGGTTAAAGTCATTCCTAAGTCTGTAATTGAAGAAATTGATCTAAGTTGGATATTATTTATAGATCACATTATTATTCGTTGTATAGAACGTTTTTGTTCTAAATAATTTTGGATTATTATTAAGCTGAACCTTTTCTTTCTAAATTGTGTACCTATTTAGTTTGAAAAGGTTCGCTATAACTAATACCAGGTTTAATTTCCTAAACAATGAAATAAAATCTTTATTTTCTTAAATCGCCAAACTAAACTCATTTTTAACTTAAAATGTACAAAAACGCAGAGTCTGAAAAAAGTTCGATTTAGAACCTATTCTTTCTAAACCTCCACCATGTTAATTTTAGATAAAAAGGTACCTAACTAAATAATTATATTTAAATAATAACTAAATTACAATAACGACCAATCTATTTATCCGTCTAGTTGAATTTAATTAGATTTAAGCTAACTAATTATTATATTTAAATAAAGTTAATTATTGTATCAGTGGCTTAATATAGGTATACATTTAAAAAAACGAAATTTTTTTTAGAAATAGTGACCGGAAGTGGTTTGATTATATTATGTAATAGTTTTAAAGATTTTAAAAATGCATTATAAAATGTTTTTGAAGTGTACCATCAATTAAATCTTAATCCGAACACAGAATTTAACTCTGCGTAAGTATTGATTTTGCCGAAGAAAATACTCGTGGAATTTTAGCTGGTGTTATCGACTTTAAAACACTTGAAATATTTATCAAAAATTTGACAACGATGGATATTTTGAGTTGAATTGTTAATTAAAACTAGAATAGTTAAATATTTCAAATATGTTGATAGGTTTTGGTTTTTTTTTAAATTTAATTTATGTTTTGGGACTGGATAGGTGCCACATTTTTTTTCTGACGGTTACAGTATAGTCATGGCAATTGGCAACCAGATTATAACAAAATTTAATTTAATGTTATAACATAACCTTAGCAACTAAGAAATAATATAATTTCATTACCATAGAAACCAACAAAAAAATGTAGATACACGTGTAAATGTTGATTTTTTTTTATTGTTATTGGTTTTTTTGTAAAGTTTTTGTACTTACATAGTTATAAAATAGTCATATTCAATGTTTTTTTCGTTCGGAAAATAATATCGAGTATTACGCTACTTTATATTTTTCTTAAACAATTCTCATCGTGTTTCATTAACTAAAATTGTAACTATAGATACTTACTATACGTTTTCATTTACAACTATATTCCTCCGATATTTTATCTATATAGTTTAAATATGAAACTATTAAACTGTACACTTTATTAGCATTATCATGTAAGTATCTAGTATTTGAACATATAATAACAGAGTAACCAGTAACAAATTTGATATTATTTATAATTAATTCAAATATGTACTAGGTATTATAATATGTTTTATGGGAAAGAGCAGTAGAGTCGGTCAAATAATAAAGGTCTGAAATATTGAAATATATATATATATATACCTACCTACGTATCTATTTAATTAGTCAGTTTCAGAAAAACACATTTCAACTTGTGCTACAAACCTTAAATGTAGAAAGAAATCTTAACTGCCTACGTGCTAAGCATACCTACGTCATTAGCTCAGAGCATACAATATTTAGCAGTATAATACAAATATATAGCAGTAAAACTGTACAAGTTATATTAGAAATCAACGTTAAAGCAGAAAAATAAATTACATCCCAAAAATATGTCAGCGCACTATTTTTTTCTCTGTCTGACCAACGTACAATATAGTAAATTAGCGTTCAGCAGAACGAACCTTGTGTTTTTAGTTTTAGTATTATATAGCGAATTGACCATTGTCAAACTAAGTATTAAAAGTGTTCGTTTTCACGATGTTTTAATTTCAATGCCCTTATACCACTTTAAAATTTAGAATCGTAAACAATTCAATGTACAAACACAGATAATGTTCTTAACTTAAAGTTAGATGACCACATTTGGCATCCCATCACCACACCCAACATTCCAGTGTGTTCACAACACTAATCACAACAACGTTAATTTAACTACACAACATAAACTTTAAGATTCTGAGCGGAGTGAGGATCTAGTGGTTTTACAATGGTGTTTATTTATTTTTATTTTTATTTCATTTTTTTTATATCCTGTATACAAAATTTCTACCAGAAGGAGTGCTTCGATTTCAACATTTCGTATCTTATCTTTTAGAAAATTGAATAAAGATGGTACTTTAAAGAGGTAATTTTTCGATTTTCTTAATAGTTATTTAATGCCAGTGGAAAAACCATCAACAAATTACAAAAAACCGCTAAAAATGGGATTTTAATTTCAAACGGTTTGTTTATTACCATAGACACGAATAAAAATAAAAATAACGATTTTAGTTATTTTGTTGTAATTTATAATATTAAATCATCATAATATAGACTATAATAAAATATAATAACAATATAAAATATCCAGACCAATGAACCGTCCCCGCTCAGAATCGTTTTTCGTATACAATGATATGATATCATTGAGTTCAAATTTAATACATTCCATTATACAGAGACCCACTTGTAGTCTACTGTACAGTAGAGCGACATCCACTTACCTGCTTTTTAGATTCTGAGCGGAGCGAGGAATGTAATGGTTTTACAATGATGTTTATTTATTTTTATTTTTTATTCTGTAAACACTTTTTCTCTCTCTAAACTTGCTAAAAGTATCAAGTATAGCATCTTACCTGAATGGTAATGCTCTTGAGATAGTACTTTAAAGAGGTAATTTTTCGATTTTCGAAACGCTACTCGAAATAAAAGCGGTTAAAGGAGAAAAAACGTACGATTTCACAATTTTATAATATTAAATAATATTACGGACGACGTTTTCTACCAGAAATATTGCTTCAAATAAAAAATGACAAGAGATATTTTTTGTTGTATTTTGGATTTTGTTCCTTACGGCTTAAAATTCGGAAATATGAAAAGTACGAGAGTATGAAAAAAAAGTGGATGTCGCTTTTACTATACAAATGGGTCACTAATTTATGGTATTAAATTTGAAATCTTTGTATACGAAAAATGATTCTGAGCGGAGCTAGGCGCAACTAGGCGTCTAAAACGTTAAAGACCCTTTTGCACCCCCCTAGTTGGGCCAATGGAGCGGAGACAGTTTGTCAGTGTGAATATTTTCTATTATATTTATATTGTTAAAAATCATTATTAATACGGTAGCTGTTAAGTTGAATTAATATTATAAAAATACAAAAAAAATAACTAAAATCGTTATTCTTTGTTAATTAATATGTATTTTATTCAAATTTGAACATAAAAAAATTATTAAAAAAAACTGGGTTTTTATATTATTGAGATTTTTTGGTTGCAGAATAATATACTTACGTGGAACCTTGTTTTAAATTTTCAATCCTTATAGCTATAAAAGTTTAACATTTTATACATTTGTAACTACAAAATAATTTTTTAATTTTAATTTTGATAAATTTTGTTAATAATCGAACTTGAAGTGCTTATAAAAAATAATTATGTCATAGGTATTTTCGATATTCTCAACTACTATTGTAACAATATTTTTACTGTCCTAAAAGGTGATGACAGACACATAAAAAAAAAAACAAACACACATCATTGTAAAATCAATACATTGTGCTCCACTCAGAATCTAAAAGGTAGATTTTCAGCTGAACAGCGCTATGTGTTTTTATTTTTTTTTTTTATTTTTCGTGCATCTATATTATGTTATTGTCTGAGTAAACGTAATAAAACGTCAATTTAAATATTGGTTTATTTTGACTCTATACAATATTGTTTATCAAAACTCACTGATCATAATTATTATTCAATTCAAGACGCTTGGAGACGAAGACGAAGACGAGAATTTTGACGAACCGTACACCGAGTACACGACATGAGCCGTGGTGAACCAAATATGAAATAATAGTCATGCAAACCACTATCCCGACAGGAAGCGATGTCAGTTCGGTTGCAGCTGCGCTTCATTGCCCGTTTCATCTGGTCGATGCCCATGGATATGCAGGACGGCTCCTCTCTGTCCGTTTCCGTGGGCTTGGGTGTTACCAGAACCACGAGTGTCCACGACTGTCTCCCCGAATCCATGGAGCAGACCGTCGTCTCCTCCATGAACGGCGTGGCGTCGCCAGGCGTGCTTCATATTCAGTCACTACATACGGTAGCGTCTCCACGACGGCCACGCTACAGTCGGCGTCCACGGTCAGGAGACCGTCGTCTCCTTCGTAGACGGCAGATGTCACCGGGTCCTTCCCCTACCATTTTGATCCACTTCCAAATCCCTCACTTCCACCCGAAATCGCAGTCACCTTAGAGTATAAGGAGTATTTTTGTAACCTCCAACAGGGGCCGTCTCCACCAGAACTTACCACTACTGGTCATCCGAGGCTTACTCGTCCTGAGAGATCGGCGCTGTTGACATTACGGTTTCTCGTCGTTATGTCCATCAAGTGTCCCACAATGCGTAATGACTACAACAGGGCTTTAGGTGCGTCGTCTTGGCACTCATAAATCGTCAAAACACCCTAACATATCTCATTGTTTTGTACCCGATTTACACCCATTTTTATTCAATAATTACATATTTAAATATTTTCATTACGATCGAGCACATAATATCAGGGATAGGGGTGCACGGGGTCTAGATTATATCAAAATTGTTTTAAGTACCTACCTAAGTAGAATCATATTATAATCCTTGATAACAAAATAAAAATTAATAAAATTGCAATCAAATACGTGCTACTGCTAACCAACGTATCAAGTATAAATAAATTACGAAAATATTTGGTTGGAGATTAAAGACAATGAACAATTTTGTTTGGAATCTATAGTACATACCTACCTTACCCAAAATAAAATCATGTCTATCGTATGGTTATGGTACACATATTTGTTGAACTTCACTGGAACTTAACTTTAATTCAATTTGAACTTATCTTTAATTTATATGGAACTCAACTTTGATTTATACGGAACTTAACTTTAATTGATTTTAATTAAAACTTCCAATTAGGACTTTCTAATATTTTTCAGGAATCAACGAAGACTTATTTGTAAACTAAATCAATTGATCACAGATTTTTACTAATTCTTATAGTATAGGAATAAATAAAAAAAAACTAATTTTGTATTTTAAAAACTGTATCAATTAAACGGCTGTTCAAATTATTATGAAACTGAGACATTGGTCTTTATAAGTGTATATTAACATGATGTATTCGATTCCACTTACATAACCTCCATATACATTTGAAGACGTTAATGTTAATTTTGTTGCTCCCAAAACTATATCGTTTTATTTTGCTCGAGCTCATGACAGACAAAAAATAATAAAATAACTTAAACTAATGTTCATATTTGGTCAGCAGTTTTAGTTAAAGTAGTTCTATACTTCTATGGAGTTTAATAAGCGATTGATGCTGTATCAAAAACGTGATTTTGTATTAAAACTAGAGAATTGAACATTTTATTCAGTAAAATATAACAAAGTAATTTTGTCAAAATACAATATACTTATATATTTGTATACAATAGTAATATAATATAATTACTACCATCGATGAGTTATTACATCTAGGTAAACCGAAAAACAAAGATTTTGAAAAACACCAAGCACTGCGTATCCAATAAAGACGCTGTTCCAGCCCCTGGATGGGGGATTTGGTTTGGCGTAAAAGGGAAAGGGGTACAAACATTTTTAGGGAGGGTTCAAATGGGTACGAATTGGGTACAAAAAATTGAGATCGGTGTGGAATCGATCGGTTGACTTCTGGTGGTTCCGGGTGCCAGGACGACGTCGTTACAGCACCCGGACAGGTGGACGGGCGGCCGGAGGGGGGATTTGGTTTTGCGTAAAAGGGAGAGGAGTACACGTTTTTTTTTATGGAGGGTACAAATAGGTGCAAATCGGGCACAAAACAATGAGATATGTTAGGGAGGGGGGGTTGACAATTTATGGGTGCCAAGACGACGCACCTCAGAGCTCTACCACTCAAAGCATTTTTCCTTTTGGTTTCCACCCTTTTTCTTTGAGATCTCGTTTTTGTACCATCGCTACTGCAACTGCATCTGCAGCCTCCACATCATCACCGCGGTAAAATCGTAAGTATTATTAGAGTTGGACTTGGGTACTATAATAGTCTACCCCTACTGTTAAAACCTAGTGTCGTTTGTAAATAACCGTTAAAAAATATATATTATGATATATTATTCGAGTATCTCAAGACAACAAAAACCATATTATAAAATACTAAACAGCCAACATAGGTAATGTTGTAAACATTTTAATTTAATTTAAAATTGGCAAATTACACGAGGGGCAAAACAAAATATAGGGACACTTATTGCTTTACTCCGGGGTTCCACTAACAAATTCTGTGTTTGGGCCCCCTGGCCCCTGGGTGAGCATTTTCACACTTTTGATTTTTGCCCTTATTTATTACAATATAGTAAATTTAATTAAATTCAATTAAATGGTAAAACACATAATATATTTTTTTATGTACAATATTATTGTTTACTATACTTCTTAAAGTTAATGTTATAACTTCATTAGATATTACGTTTGGACCCGATTAGTTTTGAAATGTTTTATACCTGGTTGCATAAACCATCACTTGTAATTTAATAAATCAATATAGTGATTTGTCACTTGTCAGTTATATTATACTCTCATTTTGTGGGCCGCGATTCGTTTTGTATTAATTATATTATACTTTCTACTATTATAGTAGACTACCTATTGAATATAATAATTAATCGATATCGGCAGATAATATAAACTTCATAAACATCTGAAATATTAACTTAATGAATGATAATAAGTGTTAGTATTATGTTTAAGTTTGTGTTCGGGCTCTATTATCATTTTAAACAATTCTACCCGCGGTAACCACACCATGGTTTACACAGGCGTCCGCGTCCGACGCAATACGTAAGTACCTAACTACTAGCATTAAAATATTGAAATGTATATAGCTTGAAATGCTTGTATAGTGTTTGACTTTGACAAACGAATTCTATTATTTTTATTGGGTAGCTTAGAAAAAAATTTAACATATTTTGTCATCTTCACTTCTGTTCCGATTTGTAAATCCCGGAAGTAATAGCGATTATATACGTCATACATAAAATAATGTTAACCACTGCGTTTTTTTGAATATAATGTACCCATTATACTACTATAATGTATTATTTATTGTATAAATATAAACTGCGAAATGAATAAAGCAATACAAATATAATCACCGGTACCTGTACTGTTGTACATAAATACATTTCTACAAAATATTTTTAAATATATCTTAAATGTCATTCTATATGATTTTATAACTGGGTTATTATAGATTATCGTAAAAAAACATTTTAATATTAATTTATTATTCGTATTATTAATGATACCTGCCTAAATAGTATTCACTTGATCCAATTTTTGCATGACAGTTCAAAGAAACCTTAAAAACATTATATAAAGTCATAACCTTTACGTTTTCCAACTCCACAGTTCGTTATTCCGGAGTTAGATATTTAACTTATTTACCATACCTCAACCAAGATAAACGTGTACTTGTATGTTATGTCACAGTAAAATAATAAAAATACCTCTTTAGATTTTTCTAAGTCAAAAAGTATAATAAAATATCTCCAAATATTGAGATAAAAAATAAAAATAAAACATAATATTCATATTATATATAATATATATATTATGTACCGAAAAAATTATGTATAATATACATGACTCCCATAAACTAACTTTTTATATTTTCCTGTGGTTGATTTTAATCAAAAATGTGTTAATACTTAGCAGTTTGAAAATACTTTAATATCTGTTATATTATGATGTTACATTATTGAATTTACATTCAAAGTTGTTTGGATTCTACATTATCCATAAGCATTATTTTGTGTGAACTGCATGTATATAATTGGAATACAGAGTTGGTATAAATGGCATTATCTAAGTATACATATATTATGATTACCTATAGGAATTATAGATATGGATGCTACAGGCAGTACTTGCAACACCCTTCTCCTGGATATTATGTGCTCGATCGTAATGAAAATATTTAAATAATTTATTTATAAGTGTGTACCTACAACTATACAACGATCCCCCCATTCAAAAGGTCATATAAATAATAGATTACATTTTACAGATGACTGAGGTGTTGTTCAAGGAATATTAAACTTTTAAGATTCAATTGTAAAACTTAAATAAAAAGCAATGCCTATATATTGTATATATATAATAGTATTGTCATGAACTCATGCGTATAGACTGTAGTAATGTACTTTAAACCTCGCAAATGTCAATTAATAAATAAATATAATATAATAAATAATTATTATAATTATTGATAATAATATACTGTCCACAGTTAGAATTATAACTCAGGACCAGGAAATCAATGCGGTTGGGCCAAAACATATTTTTTTTTCAACGACTGAATAAGATATTTTCAGAAAAGAATAAAATAATTTGACTTGTTTTTTACTTTTTTAAATCACTCCTCGTTTGTTGGTAATTCTGCTCATCTATATCTGTTTTGCTGTATGACAAATTACTTGAAATCTACGTTTTTTGTAAATCCTTGATCGCTGTACCTATATGTTTTTTATATACGTTAACTGTATAAGTGGGCATAATAGGTAATTGGATTTAAACATTATGGTTATGGTATACGAATCACGGATGTATCATAATGTAAATGCATTTTTCATAAACTGTTCAGCAATTAGTTTTCACAAACGCCTTAACTTATATAAAAATAATACAAAATATTAATGTCTTAAAAACAATAGGAGTAAATAAGGAGTAAATAGGAGTATAAAAAAAAAAACGCCTTATCGGTGAATAATATTGGCCACTTTGCTTATTTGCATCGCTTAATTCGTGTGCCGTTTAAAATAGGTACTTTATTGTCCAACATTCAAAACCATATAATATAATAGCCTCGAAATCATGAAAGGCCGTGTTTGTCTGCTTAATGAGATTATCTAATCAATGTTTTGTGAGGATAACCTGATGTCCAAACTATTCTCTTTTTGCAGTGTTTCTTCTGAGTTTTCTACCCCGCTTTTGACCGTCGACTCTTTTACTCGTCGTTCCTTTAGATGTTCGTTGTACATCCACCTATTAAAATTTAATACAACACGCGGATAGATAAATGTATATTACGACTAATTTATCATATTATTGTGCATGATAATATTATAAACTACATCGCTTGTACGATGTACTTACAGGAATATAATCGCTGCTGGAGCCGTTAACAAGCCACCGAGTAAAAAAAAACGCTCCGGGAAATGTCTTCAATGTGTGCTTGTACACAGAACTGTACATTGGTCCATAAATCAATGGTACCAAAGCTTCACAAACGCCAAATATTGAATTCACCTTGCCTGAAATATTTTCAGCACGATTAACACGATAATTTGTGATTTAAAACTGCCCATGCCTACCTAACTCGTCGGATGGCACGAGCTTGGAAATAATTGATCTCATAGCAATAAACGATGTACCGTTTATGATTTCCACAAGTGGTGCTGTAAACATAACATGACAAGTATTACATAATATATTATCATTACTCATTAGACTATAGTGAATTTTATAAATTAAAAATTTTCCTACGTTTTGTAGATTATTCGTAGTAAATATTCTATGATTAAATAAAAATAAACACGATAATCTAGATATTCATTATTATTCAATTACAAGTATTATAATTTATGTAACTCACCTAAGTAAAATATGAAAGCAGTAGGGGCAAACGCATAAACAAATCCTGCTAATATTTTGCTCATACACGACATTACTCCAATTAAGGCATCATCGATTCCCAACTTATGACTGAACACACCAACCGAAAACATCGTACCTAAATGATGAAAATAAAAATTATTGTCAAAACTATAGTTAATAATTATTAACACCACAAAATCAATAATTGGTTAGTAAATTATGACAAACATATTATACAGTGGTGTTATGTAATTTATATTGGTATCTAAATACTAGACGTGTTTAGAAGTATTTCACTGTATTTGAGTACATTTTAATCGTATGCTTAGTAGTGCATCTGTGGAGAAAAAAATATTATTTAGTTTTGCTGCGCAGTTCAGCTTTAATTTAAAGAAAAAAAAACCATTAATATGAATGATATTCATTTTGAGCAAGCCATGTTTTTAAAACGTAACCAACGTTTATATGATTAAATACATAAATTATCATTCAAATAATTTTTATTAAATAATAAAATGTGTTCACCTTGATAACTATTTAAAAATATTAACTATCACCTACTACAGTGGAACCTCGGTATCTCAAACTCCCTACATCGAAGTTTCTGTGTATCGAATTTTATTTGCAGTTCCGATTCATTGATCATTTACATAATATTATTTCAATATATCGAGGTTCTACTGTATTTTGTAAATATTTTAAATTTAGTTGATAATATAACTCTCATACAGAGCTTAATTAATATTTAAAATTAGTAAAAGTATGAAAAAACTCGTATCTGTAACCGTATCGTACCTAATATTATTAACAAAACAATATAGTATTTGATAAAAAATAAATAGTATTTAAAATACTTTTTTAAAAGTTTAGAGTACCTGATACTTTAATACATTACAAAAATAGTATTTTTTATAAAACTGCAAACCTATTAGATTGGTAACCATAGCGTATGTGGAAAACAAACTGAAGTCAATTTCGTTCCAATTGAATTTTAATCGTGTAAACATGTACATCATTGACATTTCCCCTAAAAATAAAAAATTCCATTAAATCGAGTTGGGTACTGTATTATAATCACAATATCTCACGGTTGTATACAGTTTGCTTGTATGAAGTAATAAAATACATATGGACAATATTATCAGGGCCCCCATAGGGAGAGAGGTGTTGGACCTGTAGTTTGCTATTTTAGGAGCCCGTTGAAATGAATTTGTACTTTTTGAAATTTTGAAACTTTGATTGAAATACTTATTTTATATTCAATAATATTTTATAGGGCCCGCAAAAACATTTAGTACAGATGCCCAAAATTTGATGTGGGGGGTTTATGCTGAGTGTTATTAATATGCAATCGTATAATAATAATCAATAACTGCAATGATAAGTTATGTGAAATTTCGTGTTATGTTATTTATACAGAATAAAGTTAGAAAGACGAATTCTCGCATATCACACCAACACATAAACGTAACTATCATAGGCCGTTATAATGAATTAGTCGTATACATATTAGAGGTTGTAAGGGGTATAAGAGGTGTAGATTCCTACAGTAATACAACGTATTGAAATGTAGTGATGGTAATTTTCCAACAATATATTCTTTGTTAATTGAAAAATATAATACGCATAGAATGTATTTAACGAAGGTACCTAAGTTTAAAAAAAAGTCTGAGAGTAAAATGACTGTAATATTTATTTTATTTCATTTACAATATACCTACAAGCCAAACGGCAGTTACAAAGGGGCAGAAAACCAATGGCGTTACTTCGATTTTTAAATTCAATAGTACAAACATAATGACATAATGTACATTTTAAAAGACGGGAATCAGGGAGTGTATATTTTGAGCATGTGGTGAAGGGGGATGGTTATGGGGGCCATACGAGGTGGTGTAACTGGAGATAACGAAAATGAGCTGCAGGTTGCGGGTAGTGTACGATGGATCCCTAAAGGAGATTCTTTCGAGCAGATCTGGTGTATCCAAAGACCCATTTAAAAAGAAATGAATGAACCGTTGGTCAGCTTCGAGGCGTTGCGATGATAGAGTTTGTACGCGGAGTACATTGAGGAATGGGTGGGGTTGAAGAAATGTACGTGAGAGAGTCGTGAAATTATAATATATAATGAATAAAGTTTATTTTTGTATTCGTTTGGATATTGATGCCATTATAAAACGTCGATGTATTCTAATTCCTAACATAATAATATATAAAGTATAGTATTTATTATACGTTGAATTTAAATTAAATACCATAATATCAATTATGTAACATTACATGACATTTAAAAATATTTGATAAAATAAATGATAATATTAAATATATTTATATTTTCATTTACGAACCATACAAAGGACCCATTACGACGATGACGACCACTAACAAGGAAATGATTCTTAACCTTCTGTTGTGCTGTCCTTCCTTGAACGTCACTCGTATGGCCTCCTTGATGTTGCTCAGGCTAAAAAAATCCTCGATCAAATAAAAACAAGACGTGGACTTTGGTGGTTCTTTGCTTTCTAAACATGTCTCTGGTTTTGGTTCTTTGATAAATATCCAGCCGTATGAAATCGTAAATGCGTACATCACTATGGCTATGGTGTACACACCGTAAAATCCGAGTCCTCGAAACAATACACCCGACAATGCGGTGCCGATGGGAACGGCTACGGAGTAAAAAACGTTCGCTATTCCAATCCTTAATGTACGGTATTTCACCTGAAAAGCCAATGAAAATTGAAAATACACAGTTGGGAAAAATCTGTATAACTCTGCAAATCGAAAACGCATTTATTTCGATTTTTTACACCGGACAACGTTAATATTTGTTTAACGCTTGACATATGTTAGAACTTGTATACAAAGCTTACATTTTTTTTTTTAATCAACTCGGAATTAAAATATTCACAAATTCACGGATATTTTAACCGCGCAGTATCATTATTAAAAAAAAAAAAATACATGGTAAGATCCGATTCAGTTAGAAAGTCGTGGACAATAGTTGTATGACCATACAATAATTATCAACGTATCGAATTGACTATGATATAGTCGCGATGTCCACCTTTGGGTTTTGAACTCACCGAAGATACGTCGCCTATATAGCTGAATATGGCCATGACCATCGTCATCCAGCCACCGGTCATGGCCGGAGGCAAGCACTCGACCAGGCCGACCACTTCCACGGGCAGCTCGTAAAAGTAATAAGTACAGACGAGCAGCCCCACGCTGGTGAGCAGCTCGCCCACGATGGGCACCAACATGCACGGCTTGCGCTTGTGGTTCCGGTCGCTCCACGACCCGATGAATATGATCAACACCATCGGTATGCTGCTCTGCACGATCGTCTTCCATATGATCATGTCGGTCACCAGCTCCTGGACCATGACCTCCTCCGTGGCGTAGTCGTCCGAGTTCCGGTTGTCCAGCGCCGAACACGTGCTGTTGGGCAGCTTCAGGTTCACCCGGCACGCCTTCTGCAGGTTCAAGTTCTGCGTGCACAGCCCCGTCAGGACGCTGGTCATGATGTAACACCCGAACATGGGCTCGATGGTGCAGTGATCGAAGATGAACTTGAACTTGGACACGACGCTCATGGATTGCCACGCCTCGGCATTTTCATCGGGAGGTGCGGCGGACGTTTGCGGCGGCTCACACTTTGTCTCGGCTGCGGTCTCGTCGTGCGAGGCTGTTTTCGAGTCGTCAATCATGTTGTTCAATTATTATTGTTATGGCCGTTGACTATATTATAGCCCAACAATATACCAGCCAGTTGAAAACGACGACTTCAACTCGGCATACTTTCTAAAACCATACAATTTTAAATCGTATTATATGTAATCAAATGAAATACAAATTTTAAAATGGTTGTAATTTTTTTTTTAATCTGATCGCATTAATATTTAACGTTTAAACAATAACGGTTTAATGCAACATAATATTGTGCAGGAACGTATGACATTCATAATGTTCTAAAATAGGCATTTGACAGTCCATTCTTTCCACCATAAGAACACTGTAAATGTAATTTTCGTGCAACCAAAATTGTAGACGTTAATTGATAACATTTAATATAAAGATATAACAATTTCATATTAATGACATTTTGATACTAGAAATTCAAAATAAAATTTGATTGAATTATTTATTTAAAATATTTATACCCCGATACCTTGGTTCAGAATATTGATAAAAATAAAGGACTATAGAAACCACAGATAATGTTCACATCTTTAAATTTTATATATAAGGTCAATCAACTTTAATAACCTATAGAGGCCACAGTTTTGGTTCTATACTTCTACGGATATTAAATTTGTTATGTTGCGACACAACATATAAAGGGAACATCCTTTTAATAATTATTATATCAAGCCAATTTTGAAATTTGAATGCTCAAAATGTATTCGTTTATATTTCTGTGAGATTTTTTTATTTGTCAAGATAATAGTATACTTATTATTACTTACATTATAAGTTAGGACGTTCTTCAAATAATTTTGTAAATTTATTTTAGCTTCATCTGTTTAGTTATGATTTTTATAACAACATAAACAATAATTTAAACTTAAAAGTATTTTAGATTTTACCATTGTAATAATAAATCGTTATGTTTAAAATGTTTAAATACTATAAATTGAAATTTGAAATAATGATACAAATTTAATAATGATGGTGTTATTGAGTATTGTTTGATTCCACATACCTGCATCGTATTGAAAATAATATATGCATATTTTTTCATATTACAATTCAAAACCAGCCCAGATACTATTCAATTGGCTATAATCTCTCTCTCTCTCTCTCTCTCTCTCTCTCTCTCTCTCTCTCTCTCTTTCTCTCTCTCTCCCTCTCCCTATCCCTCTATGCGTTTCTCTCTCACTCACTCCTTCTCTTCATATTATTCTTACATATAGATACCTACTGTAAAACCTAACTTGACCTACCGTATAAGAGTAGCGTTTAACCGGTTTAAAGAGCGTTAAAGAAATTGGGTGTGCCACTTGGCGCTTAGTGTTTTAAAATTGAAAGCTATAATAAATCATTACATTCAAAAAACTATTCTGATCTTACTAAAAAAAATCTACATTTTATCAAAAGCTACAGAAAAATTACAATTCAAAAGAACACCTTATTTTTTCAATTATAAACATAAATATGCCATATGCAAATTACACTTTTTAATTTTTAGTACCCGAAAAAGTGCAAACCAAAACTAACAGAAACATTCACCACCGAAATTGTGCAATTGTAGTTCTATATTGTGATGTGAGAAGGTGCCCAACCATAACCACAATCTATTTATATTATTCATTTATACTTTTTTTTTGTTTCGTACCTACGTTGAACGGGTATAGGTATAGTGCACATTTTAAATTAACAATTAAAAATCATTATCCATAATGTGTAAAGACATTTCACGCTATGCAGCTATAGGCTTTTAGGCTGAAATAAGCTATATTCAGCTTACGGAAACAATAATAATATTATTTAAATATTATCTAGAGAACGATATCGCAGACTACAATACTATATGACAAACATCTTAGCAGTGGCGGATTTAACGGTCGTTTAGCAAACTGGAATATAATGTACCATTGTTTTAATAATAAAATAATTTAGACACATAGGAATATTTTAAAAGTAGAACATTTTTAAATTAAACAAAGTAGAGAAGATCAAACTAATTACTTATATAAGTACTTACGTAAATCTGAGTTATTCTACATCCTGCCCACTACAATAATTTATCATAAATAATAATATTTATAATTTATTATAATCGACGATGACTACAACTGCTACCACGTAATCAATTTCGCGGCATCGGTTTTTCCATACAGTACAAATTAAATTACACCTATACCTAGAACTCTGTTATCGACGAAACTAAAATAACCTAAACTAGAAATTGAAGTATGGGGGTACTTATTTAAGGAAGTTGCTTCATTGGAAAAAAAAGTTCTCGCCGCCATACGCCCATACACGCACATCATAGTAACATAACATGTTAACTTGATCATCGGCTATTGTGTAAATAGCAGCCCCTAAAATGGTGTGCTGTACGAAATTTAAAAATGTATAATTCAAATTAAACTAATTTTTAACTATTATCTACATTCTACACACACAGTACTTACACAGTAAACTTATTTATTTGTAAAAAAAAAATAAAAAATGTAACATTTTTTTTTTTTATTAGAAGATTTGTTAGTATAAAATGAATATTGGTTGGTCACTATTTCTCGCTAGCGAAGGGAGCGGCTTAGTAAAATGAGGATGATTATGTAACTGATACATTCTGTCCCACACAGCATTTGAGAAATGATAATATTTTGTGAATATTTTAAAGTGCTTGAGTAATAAATATATGACTATAATATTTTCTTCTCACAATAACGAAATATTGTACTATATAATTGCATAAAAATGCTGACCTAATATTTTTATAAAGTTTCCGTAAAAATATATGATTAAAATGTTTAATAAATGTTTTTTATAAAATATTTTCAAAAATATGAATTTCTTGGCCGAAGAATATAACTAAAATATTTTCTAATTATTTACGCAACTTTTTTTAAATATTTTGACAAACATATTATTTTCCTGAAAATATTTTTACCATAGTTGGAAAATATTTTTATGGTGTGTGGGGTACGAGGCCCTTCTTATGGATTTGCCGACTCTATTTGACCCCTTAAATCCGCCACTGCAATACTGCATCTTACACAGGCATTTTATATTTAAACTACCTTTTTAATTGTATAGAATTATAAAAAAAACTATCTTATTTATAACCACTAAACATTTAAACTACCTAAGTATTTTTGCACAAAGTTCTTTCCATGCCAATCTTAAAAAATTCTTGTAGACGTTTTATTAACATATTCTACAAAATATGGAGTGCCATTACAAAATCGTAATCAAACATTCGAAAAATCCCAGTCTTAAAATCCATTACTCTTCGAATGATAACTGTTCTACATACTGTCAATAAGTTTCCATTTTTCCAATAACATTTTACACATTAGCACTTGTAAAGCAAATACACACTGTATAAACCATATAAGTTCTTCAATAGTTCAATTACATATAATATCACGTCTTGCGATGCACCATTATACTTGTTTTAAAAACAGATATTTTAACAAAGTTTAACTAAAAAATAAAAACTTCGTAGTGTTCTTTGATTGATTTAAAATCAATTATACTAATAGGAACCTATTGAAGTAATATTATAAAACTTCTAAAGCATTCTTAATACCCAAAAACGTGTTTTCCGGTAAAAAAAATATGTTTGAAAACCAATCAATCACATTTTTAGGAATAATAGTAAAGCCCAAATCTTCCTCTCGGAGTTAAAAATATATAAATATATTAATACACTCACACCATAATAATTTATTTATATATAAAGAACCTTTTTTAAAAAATAAAAACCAGGTATAGGACATCAAAATGAACAATCTTATCAATACTTTATCGTGATCGAATCTAAGAAGAACCTAATGTATAAAGCATTTTACATTTATTAATGGCTTAAATAAAATAATGGTTATACGTCGAATAGAATGTTTAAATTTGAATAAATATATTATATATATTATACACTTCTTAATAATGTATAAAAGGCCCTCTCGTTGGTCCTTATGTACTTAAACGAGCTCTAAATTGATTGAGGTCTTTATAATAAAAATAAGTTTAGTTTCGATGTTTAAATCATATACTAAAAATGTATACAAGGTTAAAATAATTTATTATTTATACTACAAATACAATTTAAGCTTAGATAACAAACATGTTAATACTTTTGAATTAATTGTACACATTTCTATAATTAGTATAATTCTAAACTCAAATGGAGCAAAGGCGTATATTAGATGAGCTTTATGCCTAAGGTTGGCGGGTCTAGGCGTTAAACCTAATCACTGACTAAATTATATATTTCCAACATTTATTTTAATAAGCAAAATATGTTATTGTTCATAGTATTTTATTTATTATATTTCTTATGAACAAAATGATGAAGCAACGTTGCTAAACAAACTTTACTTTACATAAAAGTATAAAACCATTTCTAATATTGTTGAAGAAAAATACGAATAAATCGGTTATTTCAGGGATAACTATTCAAATATGAAGACGCATGAACGAAAATCCGATTTATTAAAAATATATTGAATTATACAATCGAGATTTCTAGAAAACACGAAATAACTAAGTAATAACGCATTGTTATTATAAAACAAGCTACAGTACAAAAATAAAACCTAAATGAGTAGGTCAAGACGGTACGCGTTTTGTATGACTATATAGACTTAAAATATGTGAAAAACATAAAATATTCTCGCCTGACAAATAGAGGTAGAGAAGAATCCGTCGGACAAAAGTGTGTGTGGTAGAAAGCCTTTGTATAAAATGACTTCTGTGGGTCACCGAATCATTGTGCGATTTTCCCGCGCGACTATAATATGTATATGTATTATATACTTTGTACCACGACAAAAAACGTATATTACAATAATATTTTTAAAAAAAATATGCGGTCGAATATCGGCGCCGCATTATATTGCACTTGACGTTTTCAAAAGAATATAATAATATGTTATGAAAAAAAAAATGGAAAAAATGCGTTTCCCGTCCGCTCACCTAGGTATAAATATCATTATGGCATTTTTTTTTTTTAAATGAACGGTTGAAATGATGAATGAACGGTTTACGTGTGCAGTGCTTACCTCTTGTCCATTTACGCGTACAGGTGCGTATAATAATGTAATAATGATATATTATTACATCCCTCAGCGGTTGGCCGTGAATACGCGCGAAACGACAATAATAATTATATTACAGTAATGGGTAGGTTGACGACGATCGCGGGTTACTAGGATGCTATGATTTTATAATATAATAACAATATCACTACAACGTTATGCGCGTTAAACTATAAAAACGATAGTGTTATAAATACGTACAAGACGACTTGCTCATCGTCACGACCATCGTTATATTAATATTTCATACGTTCGACTGTGCACAACGGTTGTATTAAACAACAATGATATGATATGTTATAGTGTTAAATTATTGTAATAAAATATATCAAAATACAACATTCGTACATCGCGTAGATAATATTATTATTATTCACCGTAAAAAAACACGCGACGACGGTCGTTCGATAACACCAAATAACCGTACACAGTGATCGTAATGATGATGATGATGATGATGACGATAATGATGATGACGATCTGTCTTGACGCACGTCTCGATCGGGGCGTACGCGCTTTTTTATTATTATTATTATTACTTTTTTATGCGCTTCGTCGTCTGCGGCGGATTCGCGTGGACTTGGCGCATCCCGCGAATATTCGCGTCCGTAAATACGATTTTGAACCTCGTAAAAGTGGGTACACCCTACCTACCGCGTGCGTACAATGCAATACAATAATATGATATATACATCCAACACTTGATGGCGATACGACAATATTAATATAATAATATTATATTAATATTGTGACGGTCGTCTGCAGCACAGTCGTATTACGTCCCGTTTAGAGCGCGTGCGTATTCCATCGGCGATTCCGCAATGATAAGTGTTAACGCCGTCGTTTTATTTTTCGACGCGCATACCTAATATAATAATATAAGTGTACCTATATAATATAATAATATGTAAAATAGTACCGCGACTGTACACCATTTGACGCCGACGCTACAGGGTGGGGACGCGGTGGCTGCAGCGAAACGTTCCTCGCGTCCTATACATACGACTGCACAGATGAGCTGCTGGCTCTCTTATTCTTAAATCAACCGATAATAACACAATACGCCACTCTCTGTCACTCGCTCTGTCCGTGTGTGTGTGTGTGTGTCTCTCTCTCTCTGTCTGTCCGTCTCTATCTCCCTTTCTCTCTCCCGCCACTTTGATCGTGCTTTTTTTTGGTATTTTAGAACGTATACGCGTCTCGGCAAATGCGATCCGGAGCTCGATATTTGAGCGATAAACCTGTACCGAGGCTATACCGAAATCGCGAACGTCATAGACGACCTGTTGAATCGGTAATATTATACGATAATGTTAAATGTATTATACCTACTGTAATAGGCAGAGGTGTGTCAGTGCCGGTTTTAGAACAGGTGCCGCCCCCACCCCAAGATAAAAAAATGTATTTATATGTATTATAATGTATTTTTTCAATTTCTTACAAAATTTTCTGTCCCCCAAAAATTTGCCGGCCTAGGCGTAAATCCGGCCCAGAGTGTGTGTATATAATATACGCACTATTAATATTTTAAGACAGACCCCTGCATATTATATTGTGACCAGTCAGCAAGCAAACTAGCTCTTTCGTTTTTGTTCTTGTAAAAATTGTATTCACGTTGTTGTAACTATTTGTGTATAGGTATAATAATCATGAATCACTACAATCTCGGCCGTTCAATTAGCATTTATTGATTACGATTATGTGTTCTCCTTCGTCATTCGGCGAGTAAATAATCATACTAATATACAGCATGGTAGGTACTGAGAAAAGGAAATACCTACATACGTGCACGTGAATTCACACCAATAGATAATGTCCAATTAAAATTAATTTGATATGTTACATAATATTATACCAGAAAACATTAAATTTAGAGCTCAAAGTACAAGACAGAATACAAAATATAACTTCAAGCTCTTCTAAGCTTATGACTACTCATTCACAAAAAATAGCATATCACAATCCATAGTAATCGATATCGTTATTGTAATAACAATTCTAACAACAATAGCTGATAGGTAGGTTAATACCTATATATTATGGTAATTTTATCAAATTTAATCTTAACACGGCTATAAAACGTACAAATATTATTGTAGAATTAAAAATATATACATAATAGCAACTTTTTTTAACCTAACCTAACCTAAAATGGGATTTAAAAAAAACACAAACTAATTTTTCATTATTATTTATTATGATTACATTAGGATGTTTATAATTTTTACGTATTTTAGATTCTGAGCAATCCGATCATTGTAATGGTTTAACAATGATGTGTGGTTATGTGTTGTACCATTGATTATAAATACTAGTATAGTATAACAGTATTTATAATCAATGGTCGTACTATAAACAGACGTGTAGACATTTATATTTTATTTATTTCATACAATATTATGAAGACTTGAAGGCACGTGGGGAAGAACCATTCAGCGACGGGTTGTCAATTCAATTGGACATTTAAACAAAAAATAGGGGTTTTTGATATTTTGCTGGAATTTAAAAAATGTTATTGGACTTGAAAAGTTGAAACTTCTCAAATAATTATTTAATATACTTAATGCAATTTCCAAAGTATTCAGAATATCTTAAACCCTAATTTTCTGACCCCATAGCCCGTGCACTTCATTGCCCGTAAAAATGCAAACTCCTATAATATGATTCAAACTTTGCTCAATTTCGTTATAAAAATTTATAATAACTGTTACATTTATATAATTATATATCCAATGATTATCTAATAATTATTTTATTTTATGTAACCAGTGGTAACTATTATATAAAAAAACAATACAAATTTCTACTATTTTCAACTATTACTATTATAATGTGTATAACCAATGTCAACAGTTAAATACAAAAAAAATTGTATTTCCATCGTGGTTCGAAGGTACTGTCAAAATGTCAAATCCCCAACCATCATAATTTAGGCTCTATTTTAGATCAGCTATTTCTAGCTAATTAAATTGCTTTTTTTTATTAGCTTTTTTTTCTATTTTAGATTCAGGATACGTTCGATTATATTATCACATTAGTACATAACCACAATTCTATTCACACCGTTTTGAGTTCTAATACATATATAACGATATATACATTGGTACCTATATCGACTTATAATATTAATGACAGCTACTATTATGTATGAAATATTTTAATAATTATTATTTAAAAAAGTATATGCGAATCGTTTTAAAAAAAATAAATAATATGTTTAACCTGCTGTTGTATCAGTGTCATTAAAATGAAAAAAATTGATTACCTATATTGTAATAATATCAATATAAATAGGTAACTGTATAATAATATACCTATAGGGATGTAGACTGAGGTTCCGCTCAGAATCGTTTTCCGCATAGAATGTTTTGTTACAAAATTGAAATTTGACACATCCATTATACAGTGATCTACTGCAGAATGAAGATGTACGCTCGACGCCCACCATACAATTGACCGACTTCCCTGATTATTTTATTTTAGCCTCAAATTGCTGACCAAATTATAAATTCGTTTTATGCGACATAGAAGCAGTAATGTTGAATTTTATTTTGTATTTTTTAGGTATTGTTTGGTTATACCTAAGTACATTTTTTGAAGAATTTTTTTATTCTATAGGTCATTTTTTTGTATGTTTTACGCTTTGCTAATATTTTTTTATATTTTAAAATTCAAAAAACTTAAAAAAAATATTTTTTCTATTATTCATTACTATTAGATTTACCTAGGGGACAGGTGCTAGTTTGTGCAAGGTGCAACACATGCGTGTCACAAGGGAAAGAAAGATGAACAACTAAAAGTATTTAAGTGGCCGCAGTGGGTGATGGAGACCATATTTTGAGTTTTCACCGCTATGTAGCGCTGCAATCATGCAGCAGGGCGTAGCTGTTACAAACTTACAACTTATGTGTTATAAATATTATTATGACGTTATCAGTCACATTATTTTTGGCTAGTTAAACATGTTCACGTTCTAATAATACTAATAATTATCATTATTTCGATTTTCCGCCTCGCTGGTTTTAGGCAAGTGATGAATACCTTTGTTAATAATGTTAAATAATTATCAGGATGATATTTATTCGATTTAGTATTCATTGATCAGCATCTTCTAAGCTTTCAAAAGATGTTCATTAATACATTATAAATAAATTTACTTTGAGTGTAATTAACTAGTAACTAATAACTTGCCATAACTCACTACAACCTACCAACCTACTACAATAATCATAATACATTTCACCATCACATGATAACAAATTTAATTCTTTAACTGGTAGGTACTCCGTTACTCCTTTGATCTGAAATTAAACCACCCTTAAGAACATGGTTATTGGTTACTCAGGTGATAGTGCACAATATTGTATTTTAGACCTTAAATAAACCGTTGCACACTTTGCTAAATGTTGTTGGTTTTTAACTCAGTTTAGGCTCAGTAAAATATAACTAAGAATACTTTAATCATTCCAATCCCACAACCTGGTTCCCAGATCGGTTATTGTAGAAGGAATTAGCTATCCGACTTCTCCCTGGACAGGATCAAGTATAAATATCATTATATCAATATTATTCACTTGGATCGATAAAACGTGGGATATGTGTCACAGGTTTTCAGAGTGATACGCGTTTGATCAAAAATCAAAGCTCCGCTCATTATGATGGAACATTAAATGTGCATTTACAATAACGAAAATAATATGAGAATACTATATTTACATAAATCGTGTATAATCGTATAATATAATATGTTTCGGTGTCTGAGCGTATACTATACCTATCAAAATTAATCGAATACCTAAATATATATATATATTAGTTTATAGCAATATTGAACTAATTCAGTAACTTCACGGTATAAAAATTGTATTAAATAGGTAATAATAATAATCAAATTGTATTAAATTAATTACACAATTAATATTTAATATTAATAAAAAACGTAATTATAACTAATGAAGTAAAAATATCCAAAACATCAGGGAAATTTAAAATAAAATGCTTGTATTATTTATTTTAATTCCAAATATCTTTCTTATGACTTTCAATATAAATGTAAGTAAAATGATTATTTAAATATTCGGAAAACAAAGTTATAAAATAAGTAATAATACACAAAATATAGTAATACAATAACCTCTCTACTTCTACAAATCATTAGTTCTTATACAAATTTGTTTTCTTACAAAATAGTGAAACGAGGCGATATACTATTCCAATGACACAAATCAAAAGAAATATAATTAGATATTATAATTTCATTGTATGTTTGTTCTCCCAGTTTTTGGTAATGTTAGCACCAGAAATCCTGAAACTAAATAGTTAATGTTATTAACATAAATGGTTTAGTAATAAGCCTATTTCTAAATTTAATATTATGAATATTAAGAAAGAATTAAATTATCCTAACACCTAATATTCACAAGACTACCTACAGACATTTATTTCTTGATGTTTTTTTGGCTTTACGATCCGTCGAGGTTCTTTATTTACCATCCAAAATATATTTATTCTTTATAGTATTCCAATTTGTTTCATCTACCATCAGGGTTAGCACCTTCAGTAGGTATATATGATATTGTCAACTTATTTTGTTCGCTCGTATCCTCTTGGTCTCTTTCCATCCATAATATACTCGGTCATTATAATAATTTTTTGATTATATTTTCGTCTATGCGTAGCCCTGTTCATTGCATTCTCATTCATCTGATGAACTGTACACCCAACAGACAGTTCTTTAGTCACAAGCAGGGAATTATCCATCCCCATTATAAAATATGTACAACGCTGTTGCAATGCGGTCGTTTATATCATGAATATCGTATTAATAATAGCGTGTGACTTTCATCTATATCACCAGAGAGAACGGACTGCCAAAAAAGGTATCCGACATCGAAGACAAATATAGCGCAGAGCATTACTCTTACTTCTAAGCACAGAGTCCTTTGTATAATCCAACTACCACTTACTGGCCAGCGTGATCATATCGTCCGATCTCCAGTCCTAAGTTACCAAGTCCCGCATACGATAGCTATGATTATTCTAACGATCAGTAATCAGTGAATTGTTTCTTTCTTATTTCTTTCGTCGCCTCGATTCATATTGCGGCATAGTCCATAGGCAGTATATAGATTGTAAGATACTACGATGGTAAGATATTGATTACTAAGATTGAGTATATTTATACCTATTTAAGATTTGTGTACTATTAGTGTATATTTGATCATTTCTTGATTATACAACCTCGTGGGTGCCCTCCGAACATCAGAAAGAATGTAATTACGTTATCCTATTAGATACCTATAGATATGTTATTATCCTTTTTTTGCGTCGCTGGTCTTATTATGGTCCACAAATACCATATACGGTCATATAAATAGGTCTACATTAATACTTATAATATTATTAAATAATTTGTAATTGTTTTTAATAAATTATAACCTCAATTATTCTTTTAAAATTAATTTGTATTTAATAGTTTTGAAAATAGGTATCAATATTTAATATGTTATTATATGTTAATAAAAAAAAAAAATAAACTAATTTAAAATTAAAACAATTAGAGTGGACTAGTTATAACTTATAATAGTAAGTAGTGACATATATTTTATTGACTGCATATACAATATACATGTATAACACATATTATTACTTATTAGTTATATTACACATTCAAAAATGTTGTAGGTACTTACTTATCAAAAATGAACATGATACCAAAATTGGAATTCCACAAAGCTCATCGATAAATACTCCAACAATGACATTACCCATAAGTGCGCCTACTTTTCCAAATGTCGAACCTATGGATACGGCCATGCCCCTAAGAAAAAAAATACGAATTAATAATAATTTTTTTCAACGTAACTAGTAACTACAAAGGTCATTAGCGTAAATCGGGCGAGGGGGGCTTAAGAGGCTTAGCCCCCCCAAAAGTCCGTCAAGCCCCCTCCTTTTTTTAGTTTTGTAGGATCAAAGCGGGGGATCATTGATGTTAATAATGTTAGCCCCCCTGAAATTTTAATGGATTTCCGCCTATGCCAAAGCTTACCTGTATTCTGTGGGAAACAACTCGACAGCGATGCAATACATAAGACTAATACCCACGCTGGAAAGAGCTGCAAACATTGAAGATAAAACGAGATTCTCGAGTGAAGACGTGATGAAGTATAATAAAGCAGCAGACAGACCTGATCCTAAAAAGCTTACCACTAGATAAAACAGAAATACAATTATAGTTAGTAGTGTTCCTACTACAGATATCCAAGGGCGTTCATTGGGAGGGGTGGCAAGGGGGGTCGTCATTCCCCCCTTTTCTTTTCTGTGTCAATTATACATTTATACATAATATATTATAATATACATAATTTATACATTGAATAAAGAAAATTTATAGTCATAGTGTTCATTACTAACACTTTGTTCTTTAATCACAGAAATTAATTTTATCCATTGATAATTAATAGGTATTATATTAATATAAGAAAAATATGTCAATGATTATATCACGTAGTTTAATGATTTGAACAACAGATGCATCATCATAGATATTAAACTTAACACCACTGTGGTCCGGCACCATTTCATCTGTAGCCAGGACAAGGACGAACCTGGTAAGACTACAGAGGGCAGCCGCTCTGCGCGTTATCCGTGCCTATAGGACTGTGTCAGACAAAGCTGCACTCCTCCTAGCCGGGCATGTCACCTACAGACCTTCTGGCCTCGGAACGGACTAGGGTCAAGACCACGATCATCGACCCGCCGCAGGAAGGCCGTCCCTTCCCCGCGTGAAGATCAAGGCCATCAAACGGAAGACCATCATCTGGGAATGGGAAAGGAGATGGAGGGTCTCCGCCAAGGCTTCCTGGACCCACAGGCTCATCCCAAATGTCATCAGGTGGGAAGGGCGCATGGTGCCCAGGGTACTGATGACCTTCCACATGACGTAGGCACTAACTGGACATGGGTACTTTACTGTTTTCAACAGTTTCAACAGTACTTGCATCACATTGGTATAGGGTCGTTGTCTGCACTGCATGCACTGCCCTAGCTTATCGGACACGACTGAACATACGCTGTTTTATTGCCTGTTTTATTACTATGGGATGGTCTAAGGGTGGACCTCAGTACGCACCTGGGACGTCCACTGGCTCCAGTAGACATACCGAACATCCTCTGTGGATCGGTTTTCGAGGGTCTACCAACTGACCCAGCAGAGAAGACTAACGTACTGTAGAGCGCCGAGCAAACGTTTCGGCTTTTCTATAATTCTACCTGATGGTGAAAAAAATTATGGCAGCGAAGGAGGAAGAAGAGAGAGCTAGGCAGGCAGCTGAGGCAAGGTGACATGGATCTTCTGTTTTCTACTCGCTAGCTCGACCAGCACTGCAAGCGCTTAGGCTGCCAGGGATCTACATATATATACTAGCAATTGCTGCGTAAAGTAGACCTTAGCAGCCAGGGTGTGGGGAAACTAATTTGTCGCTAAAAAAATGTATATTCGTAAATGCCTGTTAAGTAATTGTTATTATAGTAGTAGTAATTAAGTGTAATATATTAATTTAAAATTAATAAACAATTGCGGCACTGTCGATGTAATGCTTAAGCAGTTCCAACAGCGTCGTCAATGCCACAAAACAAAAAAAAAAATATTAAACTTAATAATAAGTTTAATATAATTTATTATCTGGATTATGTATGCTTAGTATACATAGACAGAAGAGATTCAAGATTTAAATTTAGTTCAAAATGTTGTTGACGAATTTTCAAAAAATAAACGTAACTTATTATATGACTGTATTTATACAATAGTATTTATAAATTTATCATGACAATATAATTATTTATAAAATAAATAAGAGTAGGTAGTTCAATTATTAATAAAATGTAAAATATACAACTTAAATAATAAAGTGCCTTTTTATGTTATATATTTTACATTTTATTAGAAATTGATAAATACTACTGTATAAATACAGTCATATAATATTATGCTACATAAACTTACATATAGCAGTTAACAGGTTAACAGAAATGTCAATATTATTGAAAAAATACAGTGTTCCCCCTTGGTTTTCGAAAACGGGCGACCTTGCAGATATCAATAAATTCAATTTTTTCTCTCTTCAGACATCTCACTCTATAATATCTTTACTATTGAATAAAATGTGAACGTTACCTGTTCCCTTGTCTTAATTGAATTATGATTCCTTCACTTTATTTTAACATTTATAAATATTATATTATTATAAAATATTAAGACTAAATATTATTACAGTTGCCTATCTAAGAATATTTTTAATTAGAGTTTAAGTCATTTTAACAATTAAAAAAATTAGTGTCATAAATGTGTACGAAATACAATGTAATTCGAATCAAATAACCTATAAAGTGTGAAATATTACCTTCATAGTCAGTTATAAGCTATTAATTAATATAACGTACTATAAAGTGTTATTAAAGATATCAATCATTGGTAGTTTTTCAATATTAATTTCACTTGAAAACGTTCTTAATAATACATAATAATATACAAAAAATATTGAATCAATGGTTAGTTTAAAAATTAAAATTACTGTACCTAAAAAAAACCTGAGTCCTAGTCTGTTAACGAACAGTGGCACGATAAGACCTGTTGGTATGCACGCTATTCCAATAATGACAATGTTGATGTACACCGATTCATCAATATCATCATTGCACTTTTGGTGTGTCACCTCGGGCTCGATCTTAAATATGGATACGATTTCACACATATTCGTCATGTTTTTCGGGCCTACATATGTCTTTTCATACCATCGAAACCTATTCATTAGCTCTGGAAACCACAGCGTCAACATATAATAACTGCGAACAAACAATAATAGACGTGTGACTAATTACGCCGATGTCTCTCACATTGAAAATTCTCGACATTCGCTAAACGAATGGTTTTTACCTGGTAGTTGCGCAAAATTGTATAACGCACGTGATTATAGCTATAAATTTGTACTTAGACGTGAACAAACCTACAGTACTCTCGTAGAGCCCGTTAAAGAAACCATTACTCTGTTCGTTTATGCAATCAGGTAAGATTAACGTAGTCACCTAAAACGACCAGATAAAAATTAAATGAGACGTGTTATCGTAAATATTAATTGTTGAAAGTGGTCCTCCATAGCACTATAGTGACTAGATCATAATTAAACTTGCCGGAAATTTATCGCAAGCCTTATGGTTCCATCTATAAACGTATTTCAAGCAATCGATGGTCTCGTCGTGTTTACCCTTGGCGAGTAAAAACTTTGGACTTTCTGGCAATCTCACCAACAAGCATGCCAATATTATGCTCGGTAGAGAACATATAATAACAAATAAATTCCATGACCTGAATAAAAAGAATCCATATTCGATTCTGAATGTTTGTGGTATAATCAACCACGCCATGCCTAAAAAAATATTTAAATGTTATTTTTTGAATTATTTTATTAAATGTATTAATTATTGTTGTAGGTATTAATTTTATTTGATAAACCTACCTAAAGTTGTCAATTTTAAAATATATACATAAATTAATATAAGAAGTATAATACTATCGGCAATAAACTAAAATAGTTTTTGGTTATCTAAATAATATTATTATTATAGAACAACGCATCGAACATCGAGAGATGATTAACAAATTGTTAAAATTATTTTTATTTATTTAATTGACCACTCGTTAAAGTAGGTTCTAGTACTTTTTTCCTTAATAAGAACATTATCTGTTTATTTTTTGTATTTTTACATAGAAATATTGTATCGATGCGTATTGTTATACATACGATTATAAATATTATACATTGCATAATAGTATAATATAATAATACATTTTAATCGACCAAGTCCGACATGGCATTCCAACAAGCTTAAGAAATTAAAAATTATAATATTCTAGAATTGTATGAAAAGTTAATTATTTATTTGGTCATTTGATAATATTTTCAATCTCGAACGTACCTGACAGTAAAATTTAACGAAAGCAAGCTCATAGCGTAAGTAATAAATTTTAAAAATAGTTTTTACCATTTTTTTTTTTATAAAATAGTGTAAATATTGAATATGCATAATACCTGAAATTTGGTTAATTTTTATAATTTGTAAATTATTCAAGTTATTAAAACATAATATAATAAGTTAAAAATGCATATAGTACTGTCTTTATTGATGTTTTATTTTATTTTATCGTTCAATTTCCTACTACCTATTGCGTTGTATACGTCACAAGACAATAAAATTGATGGTGTACGATTGGTAGATACGGATTTAATATACCAATTAATTAAAATTTAACGTTAATTTATAATATTAATGTTTAAAATAAATCATTTGAAATGTATAATTATAAATTATAATATTACAAGCTACTCGGTTTTTGCAGTCATGAAAGTACTATATGCGAATATTTTAGAAAATATGTATGTATTCTTGTAGATGTACCCACAAATAATGTTACCTATAAAGTAATTTTATAAAATAAATTAATTTTAAACCATAAGTATTGTATAATATTATTATATGAAGATATATACATATCAATACGTGACTGTCCACCAATACTAAACCTCGCTGACGGAACCACATTCGAGGACACCCTACGAAATGTACGTCTCTCCGCCGTCGACCCGGAGAGCTTATTTGGTGCTAGGATCAAGGCCAAGTACCGTACCAGGAAGGGTGATTATAGATATTGTTCAAATACTATAATGCTCACATGGAAGTAATATTATACCGCCCGTCCAGAATATTTCCATCCAGCATAGAAATTTTTCACGATATTTGGTGTTTACGAACTCTCCTAGGTAAGAATATAGCACTGTAGCACCGGACACTCTGTATACGGACAAAAAATATATATTTTAGAATATATTGTAATGACGTCTTAACATGGGTGCTCTTAAGGGGAGCCCCCCTTGGTGCCTGGAAAATGTTGTGTAAAATAACGCGTGGAAGAAGAATACGTGATTAAATTGATTACAAACTAAAATTTGATTCAATGTTTGATTTTTTTGATTTTATTTATTTTGCAGAAATACATGTATTGATAAAAGTGTAAAAAAACACTTTGAATTATGGGGGACACCAGTATATAATCGATAATATATCATCCAAATATTAAACGATAAATTCTTATAATATATTACAAGGGGGGGTCTGCGATTTAATATATAATTATATTTAAAACATTCGAACACTCGATCTTTTGTACACAAAACATATTTTCGAACATATTATGATATGATCATTCGGCCAGTTAATATTTGAACATATGATGATCTTCGGATAGATCATATTCGAACTGGTAACCCTGAACCGAACTATAGTAACCCTCAACACAATTATAAACATTATGAAACCAATCATATATAGATTCCTAATTTAAACTACACGGCGATACCTAACCCAGATATGACAATCATAATTGCCAAAATGTAATCACAAGACATTGAAATATACCAAATATTTAGTAATTAGCGTCCGTGGTCTAAAAACGAAGGTCCTGTTGTAGCATTAAAATATTTAATGCCCGCCATCTGCAGCACTCATCATGCGCACGCCGGTCGTTTAATAATATAGATTAGGATATGTTCATAATAGGTATACGTTTGATTTACCCAAATCCACTCATCAGTCGGCAGAATATTAACACTGGGTAGATCTGAGATACACTGGAAATGATACTGAAAACACCATCCATCGTCATACTCAATATCAAGGCATATCTTCTGCCTCTAGAATCAGCAACGTAACCCCAAATAAAAGATCCCGTGAACATTCCTAAAATAAACCAAACATGGGATGAATAACTTTCACCCACTGCAGAGACAAAATATACGTACCAATCATCGAAGCTCCATTGAGGATGCCTTTGTGGACAGAAGTCATTTGAAAATCACATTGTGCTGACGGTACAACAAAAGACACTGACGTCACGCTAATGGCGACCGCCGCGAAAAGTGACCCACAAATAAATAATATGTAATAATGAAAACTTCCAAACCCTACAAAATATGTTAAAATGTGTTAATTTTTTATTAGTATATTTATTTAAAAAGCTTCATAAAATGTAACGTTACAAATTTTAATCACTAATCACATAAGTGTAAATTTGAAAAACTAATAAGATATATGGTTTCTGAGATTTTAAAGTCTGAGCGGATCGATAAAATTATGAGTTTTTTCTTTTAATATGTCTGACATCACTTTATTCAGGAGAGGTAAAAATACTTCAATAATAAACTTTGAAGGTGGTTTCTGGTAACAAATTGGATCTAGTTGGTACTTTGAGGGGTCAAAAGTAAAAATTTCCTGTACTTAACCAACAAAAAAAAAATTAGAAAAAACTGGGAATAACGAAAACATTTTCAACAAAATTGATTTTTTCCATGATTTATAAAAAAATAAAATAAAACAAAACTTTTGTTTGTGAGTAAAAAAGCTTGAAAATTGTATTTCAACACAAGGTCATCACAAGTTGTTATTACCGAAATTCACTAAGAAAAATATTGCCACAATTTTTTTTTATAAGTGTTACGAGTTGCCGATATTTATTGTTCACACGTAAAATAACGATTTATCCTGAATTTATTTTTATTATTTTGTTATTATTCCGAAAAAAACATAAATCATAGAAAACTGAAACTTTACAGTATTTCAGATTTCTATTAAAATATTTTCATTTCTATGCTCATTGACATTTTCAAAATATTTATACTAATTTTAAGCTATTTATAATGCATTTAAAAATTTCGATTTTTTTCTATAAATATTGGTTCAAAAAATGGTATACTTAGTCAAAAAGCGCGAAAATTTAGAACATGATTACTTATCATAAGTTCTATATAATATAGTAGTCAACAAATATTGAAAACAGCAAGCCGTAATTATTTTTATGGATATTTGAAAGTCAAATTTTGATAAAATTTGATATTTAAATAAAAATTAATATTTTTTTTGTAATTCAAAAATTATTATTCCCAGGGACTTGAAACTTTTAACCACTCCATGTCTACATAATATATTAATTTTTATCATAATATGATATTATTATACTATACACAATGACATTATAAAATATTTAGATTAATTTTAAGATAATTATTCCACGAACCTATTTACACGCCATTCAAATACGGTACGTTAGTGTCGACTTAATAAAATAACAAATAGTAATGTAATATTTAATGAAATGTATGCGGTTTGTTTTTGGCAAAAATTATTTCTGCTTACAATTGGAAAAATAAATTTCTAATAGAAATTTAAATATACAGTAAAACATTCCTGAAAAATTAAAATATCGGGGCTGGCAGACTCCGCTTCTGATTTAGGTCTTCGTTCAGAATCGTTTTTCGTACTTATGTAACGATTTATCATTGAATTAAAAATTGACATACCCATTACAGTGACCTATTCAATGTACACTTGACACATTCTAATTGCTAAACAGCAAGACGACATCCCCGGTTTTGTTTTATATTTATTTATTATAGTTTAATATGTATTAATAACTATAGTAAATCCTCATTAAAATCTATCAGTAAATTAAAACACAGTTTGAATAATAATATATTCAATATAGGTAGCTGATAATCTACATTTATAATAGATATTTAAAATGGAAATATAATTTTTTTTTTCAATTTCATCAATAATTATGTTCTTTAATATATTGTTCTACCAATAATTTAAAATTAAAGAGGTACCTACCTATCTAAAAACAAAAAAATAATACCAATTTGTTTGACGAATATTAGTTTGTTTATTATAAGTAATGTAAAATAGTTTTTTATGCTAGGTATCGTCGATTCAACTTTTTATTTTAAACAACGATTCCGATCAATTAAAAAATGTACTCACCTACCTTAACTATAATATGTATAAACTATAAACTATAAACGTATATGGACTGATAATTTGAATAACATAAAAAATAAATATTATAGGTACTTACCAATTTTAATTCACTTACCAACCATTTCGATTGCCTCGTCCAAGTGTACAGGTGGTGGAGCAACAAGGAAAGTGGAATCCTCGACGTCTAAAATAAACATAATATAATTTTCACATTTCTTTTAAATATTACTCTACTAAAATTTAATTTTCCTAAAGCTATCGAAAAATCGTAATTACTTTTTGGCTTGTTTTTGTTCATTTTAAAACCGAACAATCGACAACAGTGAATAAACAATTTTAAAAACACCACCTTGACGGTTAGGTGGTGGCAGTATCGACGACACTGTTTGTGGTTGAAGTTATTTCTATGAATGTCCGGATAATAATTATTTCAGACGTCCAATTAAACGATCGCGACTTATTAATTACCATACTGTTATTATATATTGTCGGCCAACATCCATCAGTGTATGGTACTAACACAATCATTAGTATTAATAACAATCAATTGTCATAACTCTCGATTGCAAACTGTTGACGCGCTTTTAAATTGGCCACGGGAGTCTGTGAATGGTATAAAAATATTTTAAATTTTGCGATCTATATAATAGAGGTTAAGTAGGTACGATGAAAATCGAGTTACGACACCAATACTGTTTCGAGTTATTTTAACAATTCCACGTGTTTACCTGAACACGAAACAGCATTTTATTACAACATTATAAATACTCGTGTAGTGTGCTACCTGGGATGACGTAAACACAGCATAACAATATATTATAACGTATTCAAATAATTGTCAATATTATGATCATCAAAAATACAGTAAGTACATTTTAGATAATACAATTGTTATTAATCAGTAGGTATAAGCATGTAAAAATGGTAAAAACTCGTAAATTTTTTTGGTAGGTATTATATTATGTAGCTTTTTACAGTCGGCAGCATACTACTTCCACCACGAAGTAGAGGTAGTTAGCATACTACACGGGTACCCAACATTATATTATAATCTATGATATTCTAATGAGTAACGTACAAATGTTATCTACTTTTAGGTATATTAATTTCTATTATCAACATCACTAGAAATCCCAATGCGACGACAGTATAAAATAAAATCAGCCGTATCAAACATAAAAATATAATCGTATAAGTCTCTCCACATTTTATTACAGTTTGCGAAATGATTTTCGACAGTAATATACACCACTTGTGCTTGTTCTCACACCAAATTTCAGTAGGTTTATAATAATATTTCAAATAGGCGTTTCCACTATACTATATAATATGCACTTGAGCATGCAGTGTCATGTGGCATATCACATGGTGAGTTTTTTCTATAATGGGAGAAGGGATTTAGGTTAATGAATTAATATGTTCACTCATGCGAATTGTGAAAAAAATTGTCTTTTATTTGCCATGTACGCGTACTAACATAATATGTTAATATTGTTTGTTAATAATTATCAGTAATTACAAATTTACATACAGCATACACTATAGGTAATTCCATCTTAATTAACACTTCAGTTATTAAATATCATAGAGAGTATATCAATATCTAAGCTAATCATTCATACCGATAAGTTTATCGTTGTTATACCTGCTACATATTGTTATTAATAGTTATCACGATTAAATAACATTCAATACTTATGAAATATTATGATGTATCAATATCCATTACAAATCGTAATGTACATTATAATTAGTGTTGTGCTATACACATTATGGTTATCTACGTTTTACTAACTATAAAAGTTTTACACCATAATATAATATTATAATACTTATTAGTTAATACTATAGTTTATACAATATTATACCATAACACTAAATAAACATTGACGGGAGAGCTGGCCGTGTGGGTGCTTCAACACTTAAAACACCCATTCCCACACTCGGCTGGTGTAATATGCAGTGCTTGAATTTAGGTTTGACAGGGGACGCAACAGAGTATATACCTCTTATTTTTAAAAAAAATATTTATGCATGCTCCTCATAAATGTACCATAATCAATAATATATTCAAATATTAAGGTGCGCACATTTTTGGTCGTAGATTATTCTAGATAAGTTATAAATTTTTATGTAAAATGGCGAAATTAAATACAAGGTTTGAAATTTCATATTTTTGCATATTAATATGCGTCCATTTCAGTACTCATATTTTTGTGTACGTACAATTGCCTGGAATAATCATACATGGATAACATTCAAGAATATTTCTTAAAATAAATTATGTTTAGGCAGGTAGCATAGGCGCAAATAGCCTTCGATATTTGGGGATTCTGAAGCCTGAATCACTACTATTATAATATTGAATAAGGAGGAGGCTTGACCCCCCGAACCTCCCCTATTTGTGCGTATGGTAGATACGTAAAGTTTTATGATTTTACGAGTCTCATTTTGACAAAACTTTGATACAACGAATTGACATCATCTAGATTCTAGATTGTATGAATCAGTAGATACTTATGTGTTAGTTTATCATGGTATTCGTATATCACGTTATTCGTTATAACTTATAACTTATTCCATAACCCTGCAGTATTTTAAATTTTTAAAAATTAAGTTGTTTTACCTTACGTTAGTTTAAAATATCTAAAACATGCAATAACGTCTATATGAATCAATATATTTTATTCGAATATTAGTAAACCCGTGTATACATTATTTTTATTACCGTTTAAGTATCTACTTATTATTGAGTTTTTATTTCCAAAATTGAAATATTTTTTATGCATTTTTAGAAAGTAATATACAATTGTAGCTGCATATATTTAAAACTGCATATTTCGATCATTTTTGTGCAACAATTGGTCCTGAACTCGACACATATGTATTTTTAAAATGTATTACACTTGCATTTTTTAAACCTCCAATTCCCACAAAAATTTGAAAATACGCCACTGTCAGTATTTAACAACAAAAAAAAAACAACAAACATTCACAAAATGTTACAGCAAATAGTTTTGAGTAGATTTTCAGAAAGTATCTCGACATAGTGCCAACGTATTAAAGCGTATGTATATTTCTTCACAAATCTTTGTTTATCAAATTAAATAAATATTTATTTACTCACATAATAGTATAATACATTATGAATACATTTATTTTTTTACGAACAAAAATAAATTAATAAATGTATTTAAAATTTGCATTTTTAAAATTGAAAAAAAGGGATATAATATTTTTTTAATGATACAAGTTCAAAGTTCTCTCTCCTAATATTATATTTTCATTTTATGGCGATCCTTCCAGTTGTTGGTAACGTCAATACTAAAATCCCTGAAACTAAACAAATAATTTATATTTACAACTATAATTAAATTAATAATTAATATAAGAAAAACATTAACATAATATTACTACTTTGAAGCATTAACAACTTATATTGACATATTCAAGTAAAAATTAAAGTATATATTTAATATGTACATTGAAACTCTTTGTATATTTAGTATGGTAAGTATCACCTTTATTAGATTATTTCTAATAATAATTATAGTATATTATAGATTCTGAAAGAAAATTGAATCAAATTTATACTTGGCTGGTATCAATATAGGGGTGAAAAACAAAAAAAGTTGAGAAAACTTGAATTGTTCATAATATAGCACTTACTGAATATATTATAATTTTCTAAATATTTTTTTTCACATTCTTTTTTATAAGCGTTTGCAGTGAAAATGTTAACAAAATTCGTCAAAATCACGAAGATATTCAAATTATTTTGTAGTAAAAATTATTGAAATTTTTAAATTTAATATCTAAAATTTGAACAATATATTATAATACATGGTTTCTTATGCATTCTTCTTACAGAAACCTAAAAGTCCCAAAAATACAAATGCACAATATTATTCAAAATTGCATATTTAAACGGAAAAATAAAGATTATTAGTTACTTTGTTATGATTTTAAAAATATATTCGTATGAACATGAAACCTTTTGCTACTAAGTGAATATTTAATCTACATACTGTTACATGAAATACTATTATATAATTATTTTATTATGAATAATAATTATTACTTATAGCCATATAGGTATAGCATTATATGCAAATTGTTTTTTTGGCGAAACTAGTCCAACCTACCGTTATATAAATACATTGGGTATATAAGGGTAGGTAATATAAATACAAATCCCTGATGATAATAATATTTATAATAAAAAAAAAATAGTAAATATCTTTAAAATTCTGGACTGGCAAACCACCTCCGTTTAAAATCGTTTTTCGTAAGGATAATTATAATAATGTAATATTCATTATTATATTGTAATGATTTATCACTGAATTCAAATTTACCTTATTCATTACAGTGACCTACCTACACTCAACACTTACTATAACTGAACAAGTTTCTCAATTTTTTCAAACATTAGGTACTTATACTTACTTATCAGAAGAGAGCACGATACTAAAATAGGAACCATACAATGTGCATCTATAAATACACCAACTACGATGTTGCCAATAACTGCACCTATTCTGCCGAACATGGAACCAATAGATATGGCAACGCCCCTAAATATAACAAAATAATACGAATTTTGAATATTTCTAACTTTCTATACTTACCTATATTCTGTTGGAAACAGTTCAACACTTATGCAAAATACTAGTTCAAATCCCATGCTGGAAAGAGCTTGAAATACGGAAGATAACACGATATTCTCGAATGAAGACGTAATGAAGTACAAACAAGCGTCAGATAACCCCGACCCCAAAAAACAAACCACTACATAAAAACATATTAAATTTGATTAAAATATAATATATAGGTATATTTATTGATATTTATAACATTTATTAAAATATATTCAAACCTAAGAAAAATTTAATTCCAAATCTGTTGACTAATAGTGGCACAATAATACTTGTAGGTATGCAAGCCATGCCGATGATGAGAATGTTCTCGTAAACAGATTGATCGATTTCATCATTGCATTTGAAATCTATCTCTTCTGGTTCGATTTTAAACAGAGATACAATTTCACACATATTTGTCATATTTTTGGGACCTGAATATAATGTTTCATACCATCGAAATCTATTCATCAACTCTGGGAACCACAAAACCATCATATAAAAGCTGCGCATTTAAAAATATAGAACAAACAGGTTCCATGTGAAAAATTACTGAGTAGTTATTATTGGCTTACATATTTTTATTTTTATATTCGTTTATTTTTACCTGGCAGTACAACAAAATTGTATCACACATGTAATCATAGCTACAATTTTATATTGAGACGTAAACAGCTCCAGAATGCTCTTGTAGAGTCCATTAAAGAAGCTATTATTCTGTTTATTAATACAATCAGGTAATATCAATGAAGTCACCTACAACATCCAAGTACAAATAAAGTAAGTGTTGTTAATACTTGTTAAAAGTGGTTCCGCGGGAGCACTATTGACTGATAATTACAACTTAAACTTGCCGGAAATTCATCGTCGGTATTATTATTCCATCTATAAACGAATTTCAAGCAATCCATGGTCTCGTCGTGTTTACCCTTGGCGAGTAAGAACTTTGGACTTTCCGGCAATTTAACCAACAAACATGAAAATATTATGCTCGGAAGAGAACAAATAACAGCAAATAAATTCCATGACCTGAACAAAAAGAAACCGTATTCGATTCTGAATGTTTGTGGTAAAACTAACCATGCTATACCTAAAAAAAAATAAAATGTTATTAATTGAATAGATATTTTACTAAATGTATAATCTATTGATATAGCCGGGTACCTCTTTGATTCATTATTACATTGTGTCAATTTTACTTAACTTGAAAAAAAAACTCAAATATACACACAAAATTATATATAAATGTATTATAGGTACCTAACTATTTTGGGTGCCTAGGTATAATAATTACTATTATATAGATATTTTTCGAATATTATAATGCTCACATGGAAGTAATATTACACCAAATGTCCAAAACATTTCCATCCAACAAAGCAATTGTTCGCGTTTTTTGCCGTTGACGAACTCTCCAATGTATGAATAGAGTACTGTAAAACCAGACACCCTAAAAATGATTTATTATTATGTTAATATTTATTGTGCACGTATCTGTTTTACTGTTATAATACATCAATACGTATAGGTAATATAAATATGTAGTTTGTGTAGTGCAGTGTCGTAGCCAGAGAGGTGTTTTAAGTATTTTATTACCCATATGTATGCAAAAAATATAATTAGCTTCAGATTTTGACAAAATATGTCATCATAAAATTCTAGTATAGTTCTACTTAGTATTTGATATTTTTAATAATATAAAGACCGATAACTATCACGGAGTGTGTGTAAATTCCCCACATTTTATAACATTTAAATTCAAATTAAATTACCCCCCCCCCCCCTAAAATAAAGCCCAGCTTAGTGTATAGGTACTCGCGTATAGTCAGCAAAAGAGTACTTCACTATAGGCTTTACTGATTTAAACTAACGAGATAATACAGTTATAGCCAATTTAGCCATTGTATAAACAGTAAATTTTACAACTCTAAATGTTGGAATGGATATAGTAAATAAGTTAGAAAAGCTCACTCTGCAGGGGTGCTAAATTTCCAGTTTCTAAAGGCATTTCAATACAACGCTACAAACAATAATTTCATATCATACAATTTAAAAATAATTATTTGGTAATCATTAGTTCCTATTTTTTTAACATTGCCAACTCTGAATGTATAAATACTCATATTTTGATATTTTTTAATACTGGTTAGTGTGAATTTACTTTGAATAGAACCGCGGTTATAAAATCTTAATACAAACAATCGTAACCATGGACTGGTAACTAACGGACGGATGAACACAACGGTGATATAATGTGTTCTAAAGATATGTTTAGAAACCAAAAACTCAGTAATACACACTACAGACAATATAAGTGCTTTATAATATTTCCTTACCCAAATCCACTCATTAACTTGCAGAAAATCAACACTGGATAAATCTGAGACACGCTAGATATGAGGTTGAAGATACCATCAATCATCATGCAGACGACCAATGTATACTTTCTGCCTTTGGAATCTGCCATGTAACCCGTAATAAAACATCCGAATAACATTCCTGAATGAAAAATATATTGAAAA